>NC_061510.1:62794223-62830670 GCF_022539505.1 Lolium rigidum | reverse complement strand
ACATCAAAACCCCCCGAATACTTGTCTCGTGAGCATTTACAGTGAATCCTTCATCGAAACTGCTTGTCAACACCTTCTGCTCCTCGTTGGGTTCGACACTCTTATTTATCGAAAGTACTACGATACACCCCCTATACTTGTGGGTCATCACTTGCGCATGTATCTTCATCCTTTGGTCGGAATGAATAACAGAGAATCTTGAAGGACTCCCAAAGTTCAAATCTCCAACCAAGTATTGGTCGGAAACTTCATGATCCAATGGTCAGATTCTTCGAAGATTCCATCCAACGGTCACTTCACATAATCTTCGGTATGGATCCGACTAGCCAAATGTAGGTTCGGATCTGACTAGCCAAAATATAGGTATGGATCCGACTACCAAAATATAGTTGCGGATCCGAATACAAAATGTAGGTGCGGATCCGGCTACCAAAATATAGGTGCGGATCCGGCTACCAAAAATTGTGGTGCGGATCTGGCCACCAAAATTCAGGTGCAGATCCGGCTACAAAAAATATAGGTGCGGATCCGGCTACCAAAAATTAGGTGCGGATCCGGCTACCTGATGACCCACAAGTATAGGGGGTGTATCGTAGTACTTTCGATAAATAAGAGTGTCGAACCCAACGAGGAGAAGAAGGTGTTGACAAGCAGTTTCGATGAAGGATTCACTGTAAATGCTCACGGACAAGTATTCAGTGGGGTTTGATATAGCAGTATAAATAAAGTACAAGTAAGTAAAATGCGAGAGTAATAATTGCAGCGAGTGGCCCAATCCTTTTTAGCACAAAGGACAAGCCGGTTTGTTTACTTATGATGACCAAACGTTCTTGAGGACACACGGGAATTTAGTCTAGTGCTTTCGCTTCATATAGTTGATTAATCTTCATTGTTTTGATAAGTGTTGTGTGGGTGAACCTATGCTAATGCATCGCCCTTCCTAGGACTAATACATACTTGTGATTATACCCCTTGCAAGAATCCGCAAATACAAGAAAGTAATTAAGATAAATCTAACCACAACCTTAAACTCGAGATCCTCGCTATCCCTCCCGCATCGATATACCAACGAGGGTTCAGGTTGCTCGTCACTCCGGCAACCCCACAATTAGCAAACGAATACAAGATGCATTCCCCTAGGCCCATAAAGGTGAAGTATCATGTAGTCGACGTTCACATGACACCACTAGAAGAATAACACCACAACTTAAATATCAAACCATTAAATATTACTCAACATAGTTCACTACTAACATTTAGACTTCACCCATGTCCTCAAGAACTAAACGAACTACTCACGAGACATCATATGGAACATGATCAGAGGTGATATGATGATGAATAACAATCTGAACATAAACCTTGGTTCAATGGTTTCACTCAATAGCATCAATAACAAGGAGTAATCAATACCGGAGAGTTTCCCTATGAAATAATCAAGATTCAACCCTAGATGTTACAGCGGTGACGAGGTGCAGCGGTGGATATGACGGTGACGGTGGTGGAGATGATGGTGATGATGATCCCATTGAAGTCCAGCTCGATGACGCGTGACGATGGCGTCGATTTCCCTCCGGAGGGAATTTCCCGGCGGATTTCAGCCTGCCGGAGAGCTCTTTTCTCTCTGGTGTTTTCCGCCCCGCAGAGGCGGCTGTGTCTCCTCGCGATTATCCCCCGTACCTTAGGTTTTAGGGTAGATGAAGTACGCGAAAGAGAGGCGGCCGAGGGGGGTTGTGGGCCCCCTCCCCACAAGGCGGCGCGGCCAGGGTGGAGCCCGCGCCGGCCTATGGGGGGCCATGGCGGCCCTCCTCGGACCCTCTTTTTGCCGGCTCCTTCTTCCGGAGAAATAAGACCTTCGGTGTAATTTCCATCGCTTGTTGATCTTCGGAAATATTGCATTCTGATGGTGCTTTTTCCAGCAGAATCCTGACTCCGGTGAGTGATTCTCCAATAATCATGAAACATGCAAAATAGGTGAAATAACATAAGTATCATCTCTAAATATGAAATATATCAATGAATAACAGTAAATTATGATATAAAATAGTGATGCAAAATGGACGTATCAACTCCCCCAAGCTGAGACTTCGCTTGTCCCCAAGCGAAACCGAACTCAGCAAACAAGACCACATGTTTATGGAGTGAAGAGTCGATAAATAAAATACGGACAAGAAGCATCACATTAATTCACACAAGACATTCTAGTGAACAACTTCCTCATATAATTCAACTTGAAACAAGTAGAAGGAAATCACAAATAAAGGTGCATCGGAAATCATAGTTGGTGATGGCAAACTTCGTTCTTGGTCAAAGAACAATTAACAGATTGTACTTATCTGTCGATCAGCGCTCTTATATTAAAGCTTATACAGCAAAACTTGCATACTCAATCATAATAATCTCCTCATAATCATTGATAACTTTCAAAGCTATATTCATTCGGATAAAACTTGTACTAAACAGGGAAGAATAAAAGGCATGATTAAATAGATCACAATATAAATGGTTGGATCACAACAACTCAATTGCTTGCTTAGGATAGAGGGAAATAGGTTTACTGACTCAACATAAAGCAAAAGATAGGCCCTTCGCAGAGGGAAGCAGGGATTAAATCATGCGCTAGAGCTTTTTAAGTTTTGAAATCATATAGAGAGCATAAAAGTAAAGTTTGAGAGGTGTTTGTTGTTGTCAACGAATGGTAGTGGGTACTCTAACCCCCTTGCCAAACAGCACTTCCAAAGAGCGGCTCCCATGAAGGGCGTTATCTCTACCAGCAAGGTAGATCATCCCTCTTCTCTTTTGTTTACACATGTACTTTAGTTTATTTAAGGATGACACTCCTCCCAACCTTTTCTTTCACAAGCCATGGCTAAGCGAATCCTCGGGTGCCTTCCAACATTTCACATACCATGGAGGAGTGTCTATTGCAAAATTAAGTTGCTTACTGATGAATCATGGCAAAACATGTGAAGAGAATTATTAATGAAAGTTAATTAATTGGGGCTGGGAACCCCGTTGCCAGCTCTTTTGCAAAATTATTGGATAAGCGGATGTGCCACTAGTCCATTGGTGAAAATCTGCCCAACAAGATTGAAAGGTAAAACACCACATACTTCCTCATGAGCTATAAAACATCGACACAAATAAGGGATGATAACTTTTGAATTGTTTAAAGGTAGCACACGAAGTATTTACTTGGAATGACAGGGAAATACCACATAGTAGGTAGTTATGGTGGACACTGATGGCGTAGGTTTGGTTTAAGGGTTTGGATGCACGAGAAGCATTCCCTCTCAGTACAGGTCTTTGGCTAGCAAGGTTGGTTAGCAAGCATAAGAGTTGAGGGAAACAAACAAATATACATGGGATAGAAACAATCATGCATCTTTCTTGTAAGCACAAATAATTTTAACTTCTGAATACTAAGCTCATAGCTAACAAGAAAGAAATATAATGAAATAACATATCTACATGTATTTCCTCTTTTCTACTTAAACTCAAAGTGTTGTTGCTATTGACCAATGCTAAGTTTGCCAAAACCAAATAGATTTACTTAATGCTCCCAAAGTGATACCAATACTAACAACAAGATCAATCATATAATAGAGATTGCAAACTAAAATAAGGTGTGCAATATGTAAATGATAAAACTTCTCATTAATATTCCATAACGATAACTCACACCAAGGGATACATAGATAACCAACTAAAGAGAGATACTTCCACACCGCAACCATCTTATATGATAACTTCCCTACTCATGATATGACACTACTTGATAGTAAAAAGATAAAAGATAGTGATGATGTGATACCGCGGCACCCCCCAAGCTTGGAACAAACCAAGGGGGTGCCAATACCAATGATGAATTACTCCTTCGGCGATGGTGGTGATGAATTCTTGATAAGCTTCTTAACAAGCTCCTTTAACTCATCAATCTCGTATATGAGGTTGCGGATCATCTCCGAATTGTGCTCGACGCGGCTAAGAAGTATGTCCGACGGCGAGTCCCAACTTTTAGAGTTGTTTCCCCATTCTTCAGCTTCAGGTTTCATCCTTCCTGCAGTGTTAGAACGATCCATATCCCAACCGCTAGGCAATACTGCTTTGGGAATCCTTTCAATTTGACTATTATGAATTAGAGTGTGGAAGGGGTTGTAGATGCCTGGAGGAGATGTCCTTGAAGCTAGGAAGCGACGTGGGACTCTTCTTCCGGTGGTAATCCGTGCGCTTCTCTTGGTGTTGAACGGATTTGCCACCACCCCGATGCTTGCAACGGTAGCACGCGGGTATACACGCGAGTCTTCCTCCACTTCTCTTTCATCTTCACTCTCGACTTCTTCTTTCAATTCGGGGTCTTGAATATCTTCCTCCGAAAGCTCTTTGCCCTTGTTGTTGGAGACCATGGCGCTTCTAGATCAAAAACAGATCCTGGCAGAAAACAGCTTGAAACAAAACACGACGAGAAAACGATATACGGACCTCCAGGGGTCCGGGAGATTATATAGCAAAAAATTTCACGACAGAAGGAAAGTACCAGGTCGAACCAGAGTTGGAGAGGGACTCCGAGGAGCCGACCTCATAGGGCGGCGCGGCCAGGTTGGGGCTCGCGCTGGCCTATGGGGGCACGCCCTCGTGCGTCTCCTCCTCTCCGTTTCGATCTCGTAATTTTTCATATTTTCCGAAAATAGCAAAAGTATTGTTCGGAAAGTTAAACGCGGACTTTATATTACCAGAACTGTTACTTATTCAAAGTCGAACTCTGCAGAACTATCAATTTGACCTTTGATGAAAGCTTCCGGAGTCACCACTCGAATAACATCAACATCTTCATTATAAGAATCTCCAGAAATATAGTGCTTGAGCCTTTGTCCATTCACTACTTGTGTGGCATCACCTTTCAGAGAACCAATCTTAATTGCCCCTGAACGATACACCTCCACAATGACATATGGTCCTTCCCATTTTGAGAGCAATTTCCCTGCAAAAAAATCTGAGACGAGACCGATACAATAGGACTTTATCCCCAACATTAAATTCTCTTTTGATAATTCTTCTATCGTGCCATTTCTTAACTTTCTCCTTAAAAAGTTTAGCATTTTCATAAGCTTCACTTCTCCATTCATCTAGAGAACTCAATTGTAGCAATCTTTTCTTACCGGCAAGTTTATGATCTTTATTTAGTTCTCTCACAGCCCAATAAGCTTTGTGCTCTAGTTCTAAAGGTAAATGACAAGCTTTCCCATAAACCATTTTATAAGGTGACATCCCCATAGGATTCTTATAAGCAGTTCTATAAGCCCATAGTGCTTCCTTCAATTTACTAGCCCAGTTCTTTCTAGATTTATTAACAGTCTTTTGCAAGATAGATTTAATCTCTCTATTTGATAATTCTACTTGCCCGCTAGTTTGAGGATGATAAGCGGAAGCAATTCTATGATTTATACCATATTTAGCAAGAGTTTTTCTAAAACCACCATGAATAAAATGAGAACCTCCATCAGTCATAAGATATCTAGGAACTCCAAATCTAGGAAAAATAATATCTAAAAGCATTCTTAAAGAGGTCTCACCATCAGCACTTTTTGTGGGTATGGCTTCCACCCATTTAGTAACATAATCAACAGCGACAAGTATATGAGTGTTACCTTCTGAAGAAGGGAAAGGTCCCATGAAGTCAAACCCCCAACAATCGAATGGTTCAATAACAAGAGTACAATTCATAGGCATTTCATTGCGTCTGGAGATATTACCAACTCTTTGACATTCATCACAAGATAAAATAAAATTTCTTGCATCTTTAAAGAGAGTTGGCCAATAGAAACCCGATTGTAGAACCTTTTGCGCGGTTCTATCTCCGGCGTGATGTCCTCCATAAACACTGTTGGAGATATGCCCAAGAGGCAATAATAAATTAGTTATTGTTATATCTTAGTGTTCATGATAAATGTTTACATCCCATGCTATAATTGTATCAACCGAAACATTGGTACATGTGTATTATGTAAACAACAAGGAGTCCCTAGTAAGCCTCTTGTATAACTAGCTTGTTGATTAATGGATGATCATGGTTTCGTGATCATGAACATTGGATGTTATTAATAACAAGGTTATGTCATTAGGTGAATGATATAATGGACACACACCCAAATAAGCATAGCATAAGATCAAGTCATTAGGTTCAATTTGCTATAAGCTTTCGATACATAGTTGCCTAAGTCCTTCGACCATGAGATCGTATAAATCACTTACACCAGAAGGTTACTTTGATTACATCAAACGCCATTGCGTAAATGGGTGGTTATAAAGATGGGATTAAGTATTTGGAAAGTGTGAGTTGAGGCATATGGATCAATAGTGGGATTTGTCCATCCTGATGACTGGATAGATATACTCTGGGCCCTCTCGGTGGAATGTCATCTGATTAGCTTGCAAGCATATGATTGGATCATAAGAGATGACATACCACGGTACGAGTAAAGAGTACTTGTCGGTAACGAGGTTGAACAAGGTATGGAGATACCGATGATCGAACCTCGGACAAGTAAAATATCGCGTGACAAAGGGAATCGGAATCGTATGTAAATGGTTCAATCGATCACTAAGTCATCGTTGAATATGTGGGAGCCATTATGGATCTCCAGATCCCGCTATTGGTTATTGCTCGGAGAGGAGTCTCGACCATGTCTGCATAGTTCGCGAACCGTAGGGTGACGCGCTTAAGGTTCGATGTCGCATAAGTAGATTTGGAATATGAGATGGAGACCGAAGTTTGTTCGGAGTCTCGGATGGGATCCAGGACATCACGAGGAGGTCCGGAATGGTCCGGAGAATAAGATTCATATAAGGGAAGTTGATTTCTAGGTTTCGGAAAAGTTCGGGATTTTTCCGGTGAAAGACTGGAAGGTTCTAGAAGGTTCCGGAGGGGTCCAACATGGGGCCCATGACCTAGGGGGCCTATATGGGCCGAGGGGGTGCTGCCTAGCCCTAATGGGCCAGGCGCACCAAGCCTCAAAGGCCCAGTCCGCCCACCCCTTAGGGTCAACTTGGGGGGGCAAGATTCCCCCCTCCCCCTTGTGCCGCCGGCCCTAGATGGGTTTGGGGGGCAAGGGGGCCACCCCAACCGACCTGCCCCCTATATAAAGAGGGGAGGGGGCAGGGAGCGCACCCAACCCTTGCCACCTCTTCTGGCCGCCCCTCTCCTCCTCCATATGCTGCTCCGGCTTAGGCGAAGCCCTGCAGTTTTTCCTCCTCCACCACCACCACCACGCCGTCATGCTGCTGGGTTTTGGAGGAGATCTACCACACCTCCGCTGCCCGCTGGAACGGGGAGAGGACGGGCTTCATCGACACCGTACGCGCGACCGAGTACGGAAGTGCTGCCGGATTGCAGCACTGGGGATGATCGTCTACACCAACAACGAGATCTAATCTCGTAGGCTTTGGAAATCTTCGAGGGTTAGTCTCACTTCAATCTCGTTGCTCCGATCTTGTAGATTAGATCTTGGGTGTTCCATAGATTAGATCTTGGATTTATTCGTCTTGCGGTAGGAAAATTTTTGTTTTCTATGCTACGAACCCCATCAGTGGTATCAGAGCCATGTCTATGCATAGATCTCGTTGCACGAGTAGAACACAATGGTTTTGTGGTCGTTGATGCTTTTGTTGCTTTAGTTTGTGTACTTTGCATCTTGCGGGATGGTGGGATGAAGCGGCCCGGGCTAACTTTACATGACCGCGTCTCATGAGACTTGCTCCACGCTTGACATGCAACTTGTATTGCATAAGTGGCTTTGCGGGTGTCTCGTCTCTCCCACCATAGTGAAGATTGCAATTTGCACTTTCTATTGTCAACACTAGTATCACCGTTGTGGTTCATGTTCGTAGGTAGATTGGATCTTACTCGAAAACCCTAAACCACGTAAAATATGCAAACCAAATTAGAGGCGTCTAACTTGTTTTTGCGGGGTTTGGTGATGTGATATGGCCATGATGTGATGATGATTATATTTGATGTATGAGATGTTCATTATTGTATTATGGCAACCGGCAGGAGCCTAATGGTTGTCTTTAAATTTGTTAAGACCTGCGTGTCTATTCATCATGTAATAGCTTTATTTCAAGTAGTTGTTATAGTAGCTATAAGTGATGGACAACCATGAAGCGGTGCCATGGACCTTGGTGCAATGCTGGTGATGATGGAGATCATGCTCGTGTGCTTGGAGATGGAGATCAAAAGCACAAGAAGAAAGGCCATATCATATCACATATTATGAATTGCATGTGATGTTAATCCTTTATGCATCTTATCTTGCTTAGATCGCGACGGTAGCACTATAAGATGATCCCTCACATTAATATCAAGATAATAAAGTGTTCTCCCCTCGTATGCACCGTTGCTACAGTTCGTCGTTTTGAAGCATCTCGTGATGATCGGATGTGATAGATTCTACGTTCACATACAACGGGTGTAAGCCATGTTTGCACACGCGGAATACTTGGGTTTGCTTGGCGAGCCTAGCATGTATAGACATGGCATCGGGACACAGGAAACCGAAAGGTTGAACACGAGTCATATGGATGATATGATCAACATGTTGATGTTCACCATTGAAGCTACATCATCTCACGTGATGATCGGTTTTGGTGTAGTGGATTTGGATCGTGTACCACTTAACAACCATGAGGGATGTTGTATTAAGTGGGAGTTCATTAGTAATTAGATTAAAACATGAACTAATTATCATGAACATAGTCCGAATAGTATTTTGAATTAAATTTGTAGAATTGGCATCCGTTATCTACCATGCACTAGTCTTGTAGTTGAGATAGAAATACTGTTAAGTCTGACAAGAAACTTTACGGACTGGTACCGTATTGTTAAAGAATCAAGAAATGATTAAGTCCTATTGCAAACTTTTAGTAAACCTCACATTGTTGATTCAAGGAGCTATGGTTTCAATTAGTACCTCAAGTCATCTTGTCTCCGTGAAACTTGAAGTTCAAATCTGTTTGAAAATTAAGGAGCTGGAAATTTTGTTTTTAGAAATAAGCAAGGTATGAGATATATGTGATATCTAAGACCTTATTGCAAGATTGTAGAATATAATCTAGTGAGACTACATAAACTCATTAGTTTTATGGGAATGTACGAAGGTTGAAGACGCCAGGCGTCCCAATCCTCCAACTAAGTTGGGCACTAACAATATTCGCATATCCATGAAGTGATCGTCCTTAGTATGTACCATTGCCAAGACTCGTCGTTTCGAAGCATCACGTGATGATCGGGTGTGATAGATTTTACGTGTGCATACAACGGGTGCAAGCCAGATTTGCACATGCGAAAACTGAGGTTAAACTTTACGAGCCTAGCATGTACAGACATGGTCTCGGAATGTCGTCATGATATGATGGATAAAATTATGAGTGAAATTGTTCATCATATTACAAAGTTACTAATAGTGAAATCTGGAACACTTGACATATGATGATCAACTTCAAAGTAAGAACCTCAAGGTTATTGGTATTTTACCAATGGACCTAGAAGTTATTGAAGGTGAAGTGTTTTCTGAGAATGAGGAAAGCTAAAAGAGAAACTACAAAAGATATTTTGGCAGAAAGAAAGAAAAGACTAAGAAGTCTAGCTCAGGTGTATATAAAAGATATACATGTTATGGATGTATTCCTTGTTTGGTCACATAATGAAATTCTTGGGTATTTGTACCAGATTGGTTGGTATGAGATGTCATACAATACAACGCAATACAAGAATACGATGGCCTAAGTGACTGATAAGGAATATGGTAATAATGCGCGTCTGGAACAAAATAAAGTGTTATTATGTTTGTCGTTGGCATTCTACCTAGCCCTTAGAATTTATAATAAAGAACTAAATAATTGTTATTTTGCTCTGGTCAAATGAAAACAATGAGTTGTTCAAATTATGGTATTACTCCATGTACGATGGATAAGTTATTATAAATCTTAATGGTGAAACACACATACATAACACTGACGCTAAAATGCCATAAGGCAAATGATTTGAATTCCACTTATTTGTGGAACCGCCATTTAGGTCATGTTAGAAAGGAACGCATGAAGGAACTCCATGCAAATGGATTTTTGGAGTCATTTGATTTTTGAATCGTTTGGCACTTGCAAATCTTTTCTAAAGAGAATGACTGAAATACCGTTCATAGGCCAAGAGTTGAACGGGAAACTAACTTAGTGAAAACATACATGATGATATATGTGGTTCACTGAGCATAGTTGTGTGCGGGAGATTCTTCTACTTCATGAAAACTTCCAACAATGAATTGAGTATATATATGTGGATATATTCGATAAGGAAGAAGTTTGAAACATTTGAATGGATTCAAATAAATTTCAGCATGAAGTGGAAATCATCGTAATAGAAAAGTCAAATATCTATGATTGGATCATAGTGGAAATATTTGAATTACGAGTTTTAGCGAACATCTAAGAGAGTTATGAAGTTGTTCTACAACTCACGTTTCTTGGAGACGTATCCAAACCTGTTGGGTTAATGATGAGATAAAATAAAATCATGCCATTATATTTTGTGGATTATGCTTTAGAGACTACCTCTTTTACACTAAATAGAGCGTCATCATAATCCGTTGAAATGACGCCATACAAGTTATGGCATGGGTATAAACCCTAATAGTCCTTTCTTAAAATTTTGGTATAAGTAAATGAGTTTACAACCAAAACCGGATGAATGTCTTTGTTGGTTATTGCTGGCGTGTAGTTGACACACGTCCGTTGGGAACCCCAAGAGGAAGGTGTGATGCGTACAGTAGCAAGTTTTCCCTCAGTAAGAAACCAAGGTTATCGAACCAGTAGGAGTCAAGGAACACGTGAAGGTTGTTGGTGACGGAGTGTAGTGCGGCGCAACACCGGGGATTCCGGCGCCAACGTGGAACCTGCACAACACAATCAAAGTACTTTGCCCCAACGTAACGGTGAGGTTGTCAATCTCACCGGCTTGCTGAAAACAAAGGATTAACCGTATAGTGTGGAAGATGATGTTTGTTTGCGAAGAACAAGTAAAGAACAAGTATTGCAAGTAGATTGTATTTCAGATGTAAAGAATGGACCGGGGTCCACAGTTCACTAGTGGTGTCTCTCCCATAAGATAAATAGCATGTTGGGTGAACAAATTACAGCTTGGGCAATTGACAAATAAAGAAGGCATAACAATGCACATACATATATCACGATGAGTACTATGAGATTTAATCAGTGGCATTACGACAAAGTACATAGACCGCTATCCAGACATGCATCTATGCCTAAAAAGTCCACTTTCAGGTTATCATCCGAACCCCTTCCAGTATTAAGTTGCAAACAACGGACAATTGCATTAAGTATGATGCGTAATGTAATCAACACAAATATCCTTAGACAAAGCATTGATGTTTTATCCCTAGTGGCAACAAGCACATCCACAACCTTAGAACTTTCTCGTCATCGTCCCGCATTCAATGGAGGCATGAACCCACTATCGAGCATAAATACTCCCTCTTGGAGTTACACGTATCAACTTGGCCAGAGCCTCTACTACCAACGGAGAGCATGCAAGAACATAAACAACACATATATGATAGATTGATAATCAACTTGACATAGTATTCCATATTCATCGGATCCCAACAAACACAACATGTAGCAATACAAATAGATGATCTTGATCATGATAGGCAGCTCACAAGATCTAACATGATAGCACAATGAGGAGAAGACAAGCATCTAGCTACTGCTATGGACCCATAGTCCAGGGGTGAACTACTCACACATCGATCCGGAGGCGATCATGGCGATGAAGAGCCCTCCGGGAGATGATTCCCCTCTCCGGCGAGGTGCCGGAGGCGATCTCCTGAATCCCCCGAGATGGGATTGGCGGCGGCTGCGTCTCTGGAAGGTTTTCTGTATCGTGGCTCTCGGTACAGGGGGTTTCGCGACGAAGGCTATAAGTAGGCGGAAGGGCAGAGTCGGAGGGCTGACGAGGGGCCCACCCCATAGGGCGGCGCGGGCCCCCCTCTGGCCGCGCGACCCTATGGTGGCGGTGCCTCGTGGCCCCACTTCGTATCCTCTCCGGTCTTCTGGAAGCTTCGTGGAAAAATAAGACCATGGGCGTTGATTTCGTCCAATTCTGAGAATATTTCCTTTGTAGGATTTCTGAAACCAAAAACAGCAGAAAACAGAGAATCGGCTCTTCGGCATCTCGTCAATAGGTTAGTGCCGGAAAATGCATAATAATGACATAAAGTGTGTATAAAACATGTGAGTATCATCATAAAAGTAGCATGGAACATAAGAAATTATGGATACGTTTGAAACGTATCAAGCATCCCCAAGCTTAGTTCCTACTCGCCCTCGAGTAGGTAAACGATAACAAGGATAATTTACGAAGTGACATGCTATCATAATCTTGATCAATACTATTGTAAAGCATATGAGATGAATGCAGCGATTCGAAGCAATGGTAAAGACAATGAGTAAACAACTCGAATCATATAGCAAAGACTTTTCATGAATAGTACTTTCAAGACAAGCATCAATAAGACTTGCATAACAGTTAACTCATAAGCAATAAATTCTTAGTAGAAAGCTTTGAAGCAACACAAAGGAAGATATAAGTTTCAGCGGTTGCTTTCAACTTTAACATGTTTATCTCATGGATAATTGTCAACATAAAGCAATATAACAAGTGCAATAGGTAAACATGTAAGAATCAATGCACACAGTTGACACAAGTGTTTGCTTCTAAGATAGAAAGAAGTAGGTAAACTGACTCAACATAAAGTAGAAGAATGGCCCTTCGCAGAGGGAAGCATGGATTACTATTTTTGTGCTAGAGCTTTTCATTTTGAAAACATAGAAACAATTTTTGTCAACGGTAGTAATAATTCATATGTGTTATGTATAAGATATCCTATAAGTTGCAAGCCTCATGCATAGAATACTAATAGTGCCCGCACCTTGTCCTAATTAGCTTGGATTAACACGGATTATCATTGCATAACATATGTTTCTACCAAGTGTCACAAAGGGGTACCTCTATGCCGCCTGTACAGAGGTCTAAGGAGAAAGCTCGCATTGGATTTCTCGCTTTTGATTATTCTCAACTTAGACATCCATACCGGGACAACATAGACAACAGATAATGGACTCCTCTTTTAATGCTTAAGCATTCAACAACGGATAATATTCTCATAAGAGATTGAGTATTTGCGTCCAAACTGAAACTTCCACCATGATTCATGGCTTTAGTTAGCGGCCCAATGTTCTTCTCTAACAATATGCATACTCAAACCATTTGATCATGAAAACCGCCCTTACTTCAGACAAGACGAACATGCATAGCAACTCACATGATATTCAACAAAGGTGTAATAGTTGATAGTGTCCCCAGAAACATGGTTACCGCTCAACAAGCAACTTATAAGAAATAAGACACATAGCAACATATTCAATACCACAATAGTTTTTAAGGCTATTTTCCCATGAGCTATGTATTGTAAAGGCAAAGAATAGAATTTTAAAGGTAGCACTCAAGTAATGTACTTTAGAATGGCAGAGAAATACCATGTGGTAGGTAGGTATGGTGGACACAAATGAGATAGTTTTTGGCTCAAGGATTTGGATGCACGAGAAGTAATCCCTCTCAATACAAGACTTAGGCTAGCAAGGTTGTTTGAAGCAAACTCAAGTATAAACGGTACAGCAAAGCTTACATAAGAACATATTGCAAGCATTATAAGACTCTACACTATCTCCTTGTTGTTCAAACACCTTAACCAAAAAATATCTAGACTTAGAGAGACCAATCATGCAAACCAAATTTTAACAAGCTCTATGTAGTTCTTCATTAATAGGTGCAAAGTACATGATGCAAGAGCTTAAACATGATCTATATGAGCACAAAAATTGCCAAGTATCAAATTATTCAAGACATTATACAAATTACCACATGAAGCATTTTCCGTTTCCAACCATATAACGATGAACGAAGCAGTTTTCAACCTTCGCCATGAACATCAAGAGTAACACTAAGAACACATGTGTTCATATGCAACAGCGGAGCGTGTCTCTCTCCCATACAAAAAATGCTAGGATCCGATTTTATTCAAACAAAAACAAAAACAAAAGCAAACAGACGCTCCAAGTAAAGCACATAAGATGTGACTCGAATAAAAATATAGTTTCACTAGAGGTGACTCGATAAGTTGTCGATGAAGAAGGGGATGCCTTGGGCATCCCCAAGCTTAGATGCTTGAGTCTTCTTGAAATATGCAGGGATGAACCACGGGGGCATCCCCAAGCTTAGACTTTTCACTCTTCTTGATCATATTGTATCATCCTCCTCTCTTGACCCTTGAAAACTTCCTCCACACCAAACTCGAAACAAACTCATTAGAGGGTTAGTGCATAATTGAAAATTCATATATTCAGAGGTGACATAATCATTCTTAACACTTCTGGACATTGCACAAAGCTACTGAAAGTTAATGGAACAAAGAAATCCATCAAACATAGCAAAACAGGCAATGCGAAATAAAAGGCAGAATCTATCAAAACAGAACAGTCCGTAAAGACGAATTTTTCTGGGGCACTTAACTTGCTCAGATGAAAAAGCTCAAATTTAATGAAAGTTGCGTACATATTTGAGGATCACGCACGTAAATTGGCATAATTTTATGAGTTACATACAGACGGGGCTACTCAATTTCGTGACAGTAAGAAATCTGTTTCTGCGCAGTAATCCAAATCTAGTATCAACATTACTATCAAAGACTTTACTTGGCACAACAATGCAATAAAATAAAGATAAGGAGAGGTTGCTACAGTGGTAACAACTTCCAAGACTCAAATATAAAACAAAAGTGTTGTAGTAAAATAATGGGTTGTCTCCCATAAGCGCTTTTCTTTAACGCCTTTCAGCTAGGCGCAGAAAGTGTGAATCAAGTATTATCAAGAGATGAAGCATCGACAGAGGGGTTTGGAGTTTTCTCAACTATGCATTGTATCTTGTCTATGTAAGTAACTCCTCTTTCGTTGCTCCTAGGCTTACTATCCTCATCAAACAAATTTTCAGGAACAAGCCAAGCATAGTTATTTTCTAGAGCTTCATGCATTCCTAGGAGCTTACTAGGTATCGGTACTTTAATCTCCCCACCATCATTAACATTATTAGTGTACTTTATTCTATCCATGTCCATCTTTTCAAGTGTTCTTGTAACATCGGTATACAAGCCAAGCCTCTTATGCTTAATAAAAACTTTTCTAGCTTCTTTAGTTATATCACCAAATTCTCTAAGAAGGACCTCTAAAACAAAATCTCTCTTTTCTCCCCTTTCCATATCAGAGAGTGTAAGAAACATATGTTGGATTATAGGATTGAGATTAACAAATCTAGTTTCCAACATACGTATTAAACAGGCAGTAGCACTTTCATAAGTAGGAACAACTTTTACCAAGGATCTATCTTCAAAATCTTCAACCTTACTAACATGAGTGAAAAATGCTTCTATATTATCTCTTCCAATGATAGACCCTCGTCCTACCGGTATGTCTTTTAGAGTGTATTTAGGAGGAAACATGATGAAATAAACAAAAGGTAAATAAAGTAAATGCAAGTAACTAATTTTTTTGTGTTTTTAATATAGAGAACGCAACAAGACAGTAAATAAAGTAAAACTAGCAACTAATTTTTTTTGTATTTTTGATATAAAGAGCAAACAAAGCAGTAAATAAAGTAAAGCAAGACAAAAACAAAGTAAAGAGATTGGATGTGGGAGACTCCCCTTGCAGCGTGTCTTGATCTCCCCGGCAACGGCGCCAGAAAAAGAGCTTGATGCGTGCAGTTAACACCCGTCCGTTGGGAACCCCAAGAGGAAGGTGTGATGCGTACAGTAGCAAGTTTTCCCTCAGTAAGAAACCAAGGTTATCGAACCAGTAGGAGTCAAGGAACACGTGAAGGTTGTTGGTGACGGAGTGTAGTGCGGCGCAACACCAGTGATTCCGGCGCCAACGTGGAACCTGCACAACACAATCAAAGTACTTTGGCCCAACGTAACGGTGAGGTTGTCAATCTCACCGGCTTGCTGAAAACAAAGGATTAACCGTATAGTGTGGAAGATGATGTTTGTTTGCGAAGAACAGTAAAGAACAAGTATTGCAGTAGATTGTATTTCGGATGTAAAGAATGGACCGGGGTCCACAGTTCACTAGTGGTGTCTCTCCCATAAGATAAATAGCATGTTGGGTGAACAAATTACGGTTGGGAAATTGACAAATAAAGAAGGCATAACAATGCACATACATATATCACGATGAGTACTATGAGATTTAATCGGGGCATTACGACAAAGTACATAGACCGCTATCCAGCATGCATCTATGCCTAAAAAGTCCACTTTCGAGTTATCATCCGAACCCCTTCCAGTATTAAGTTGCAAACAACGAGACAATTGCATTAAGTATGGTGCGTAATGTAATCAACACAAATATCCTTAGACAAAGCATTGATGTTTTATCCCTAGTGGCAACAAGCACATCCACAACCTTAGAACTTTACGTCACCGTCCCAGCATTCAATGGAGGCATGAACCCACTATCGAGCATAAATACTTCCTCTTGGAGTTACAAGTATCAACTTGGCCAGAGCCTCTACTAGCAACGAAGAGCATGAAAGAACATAAACAACACATATATGATTGATAATCAACTTGACATAGTATTCCATATTCATCGGATCCCAACAAACACAACATGTAGCATTACAAATAGATGATCTTGATCATGATAGGCAGCTCACAAGATCTAACATGATAGCACAATGAGGAGAAGACAACCATCTAGCTACTGCTATGGACCCATAGTCCAGGGGTGAATGATACGTCCAAAACGTATCTACTTTCCCGAACACTTTTGCTATTGTTTTGTCTCTAATTTGTGTATTTTGGATACAACTAACACGGACTAACGCTGTTTTCAGCAGAATTGCCCTGGTGTCTCGTTTTTGTGCAGAAATTCAACTTTCAGGAAAATCCCCAGAATTTATGTCGAAGGGCTTATTTTTCCAGAAGAATCACGGAGCCAGAAGGGCAGGCCTGGGGGAGGCCCAGGCCCCCCAGACACTAGGCCGGCGCGGCCTGTAGGGGGGGCGCGCCGCCCTAGCGTGTGGCCGCCTCGGCCAGCCTCTGACGCCCCCTCTGGACTACTTAAGGGTTTCGATCTAAAAACGCGAGACGGGAAGTCGAAGTCGCCAGAAACCATCCAGTACGCCGCCACCGTCGTGAAACTCCGTCTCGGGACCAGAAACTCCGTTCTGGCACCTCGTCGGGATGGGGAATTGGAGGAGATCATCGCCATCATCACCACCGACGCCTCTCCATCGACCAGCCATGTTTCCCCCATCCATGTGTGAGTAATTCCCCCGCTGTAGGCTGAAGGGGATGGTAGGGATTGGATGAGATTGGTCATGTAATAGCATAAGATTTTTAGGGCATAGTGCCTAGTATCCGTAATTGGTACTTTTATGATATTGTTGCAACTTGTTATGCTTAATGCTTGTCACTAGGGCCCGAGTGCCATGATCTCAGATCTGAACATGTTATCAATTCATGATGATATTCATTGCTTTATGATCTTACCTGCAAGTTGTATACACGTATCGTTGTCCGGAACCCGAGGCCCCAAAGTGACAAGAATTGGGACAACCGGAGGGGAAGGCGGTGATATGAGGATCACATGTGTTCACGGAGTGTTAATGCTTTGCTCCGGTGCTCTATTAAAAGGAGTACCTTAATTTCCAGTAGATTCCCTAGAGGCCCGGCTGCCACCGGCTGGTAGGACAAAAGGTGTTGTGCAAGTTTCTCATTGCGAGCACGTACGACTATATATGGAACACATGCCTATTGATTGATTAGTACTTGGATACCATTTTATTATTATCTGCAAATGCCCTGCTTTGATTGTTACATAAGTTTCTCTCATCCATGCAACGCCCGTCATCCATCCCTGTGCCTACGATATTTTAATCCTGCTCGTTTACTATAATCACTACTGCTGTCTTTGTTACTCTGCTGCTCGTTATTTCGCTACTGCTATCTGTTATAAAACTGTTACTATCGATAAACTCTTGCGAGCAAGTCTCGTTTCCGAGTGCAGCTGAATTGACAACTCCGATGTTAAGGCTTTCAAGTATTCTTTGTCTCCCCTTGTGTCGAATCAATAAATTGGGTTTTACTTCCCGCGAAGACTGTTGTGATCCCCTATACTTGTGGGTTATCAAGACTATTTTCTGGCGCCGTTGCCGGGGAGCATAGCTTTATTTGGAAGTTCACTTGGATTGATATTGTTCGCTACAAATTCTCCATCATGGGTAAACCTCGCGATACGAAAGTCGCCATATTACCATCCACTACAAGAAAAGGTACAACTCTGAGTACCTCTGCTGCTCTTGATTCACCATCCGTGATAGATAAACTTGTTTCACCACCACAAGCTTCACATGCTGGTACTTCTGCTAGATCTGAAAGTTCCTCTTATAATTTTGATGATGCTTCTGCTGTGCTTGATAATGATGGTTCATTAGGATCTTTTCTAGATGCTACAATTGCTAGGTCTAGACAAATTGAAAATGCTGAAACTCCTAATGAAAATGCTGCTACACCTGTTAATTCACCCGAGTCTGTTGAATACTCTAGTGATGATCCTGATGAGGATTATGTGGAACTTGATGATGATTTCATTGATAAATGCAATGCTACTACTGATGCAAGTAAAATTAAAAAGTTTCTTGCACAACATACTGTTAGATATAAACTGTCTCCTGATCCTAAATTTGCCACATCTCCTATAAATATTAAGGATAAGGATTATGATTTTTCTCTTGATCTATCTCATATATCTATTGTTGAGAAAACACCTTTTTGTGGTACTGAAAAAGAAAGTGTTGTTGAACACATGATTGAGTTGTCTACTCTGAGTAGCTTGTTTTCTGATGATGTTAAGAAGCGTACTTATTTCGTTGCTAAAATTTTCCATTTCTCATTAAAGGATGATGCTAAAACTTGGTATAATAGTTTGCCTCCTGATTCTATTGATAGTCCAAAAGATTTGCTTGATGTTTTCTTTCGGAAATACTTTCCTGCGAGTGCTCAACATATTGCTTTGCAGAGAATTTATAATTTTGACCAGGAAGATGGAGAGAAATTGCGTGAGGCTTGGGCGAGATTTTGCTCTCTTATCAGAGCTCGACCTGGACATGATTTGGAAAAGCATGATTTACTTGATATATTTTATAGTGGACTAACCATTGAGTCTAGGGCATACCTGGATAGTTGTGCTGGTTGTGTTTTCAGGAAAAAAACTCCAGACGACGCTGAAGAATTGTTGGCTAGAATAGGCCGGAATCATGATGATTGGTCTACACCTGAACCAACCCCGACACCAATATTGAAGAAGAGAGGTTTAATTAAATTAAATGATGAAGATATGAGGGAAGCCAACAAGTCTCTTAAGGAGAAAGGTATTAAATCCGAAGATGTGAAGAATTTACCTCCCATAGAAGATTTATGCAAGATAACTCCCCCTTCATCCATGATTGAGGTACACTCTCTTCAACGCTTTACTAGGGAAGATATTCCGTATTCGAAACCACCTGCTCAATGCTTAGATGAGTTTGATAATTATATTGTTAAGCAAAATAATTTCAATATGAGAGTAGAGAATCATTTAATGGAAAATTCTCGAGCTATTAGAGAATTGCATGGTATTGTGGAGAGAACCTCCAATGATGTTAAGATGCTTGTTAAACATTTTCATATGGTTCAAACTCAAATTGATCAACTCACTAAAGTGCAAAATGACTTGTTGAAAAATAGTTCTAAAGAAAAACATGCTTACGAAGTAACAACTAGAGGCGGTGTTTCTACCCAGGATCCTCTATATCCTGAAGGGCATCCCAAAAGAGTTGAACAAGATTCTCAACGAACTGAAACTAGTGCTCCATCTAAGAAAAAGAAAAAGAAACATAAAACTGTTGTAGAATCCTCTGAGCCTGTTAATGATCCTAATAGTATTTCTATTTCTGAAGCTGAAACTGAAAGTGGTAATGAACATGATAAAGATAACGATAAGAATGATGCTTCTGATAAAGAAGAGGTTGAAGATGAGCTTGAAAAGCATGCTAAAAATAAAAAGTATACCAAAGAAGATTTTATTGCTAAGAAACATGGTAATGAAAGGGAACCTTGGGTTCAAAAGCAAATGCCTTTTCCTGCTAAGAAACTAAAATCAAAGGAAGAAGAACACTATAATAAATTTTGTGATTGGATGAAACCTTTATTCCTGCAAATCCCTTTGACTGATGCTATTAAATTGCCTCCTTATTCAAAGTATATGAAAGATATTGTCACTAACAAAAGGAAAATTCCTAATGAGGAGATTTCCACTATGCTTGCTAATTACTCTTTCAATGGCAAAGTTCCAAAGAAGATGGGCGACCCAGGTATACCGACTATTCCTTGTTCTATTAAGAATAATTATGTTAGAACTGCTCTATGTGATTTGGGTGTTAGTGTTATGCCTTTTTCTCTTTATAAGAGACTTTATTTAGATAAGTTGATACCAACTGATATATCTTTGCAAATGGCTGATAAATCTACTGCTATTCATGTTGGTATATGTGAGGATGTTCCTGTTCAAGTTACTAATAATTGCTTAATATTAACCGATTTTGTTGTGTTGGAAATGCCTCGAAGATGATAATATGTATATTATTCTTGGGAGACCTTTTCTTAACACCGCAGGGGCTGTTATTGATTGCAATAAAGGAAAAGTCACTTTCAATGTCGATGATAAGGAGCATACCGTTTATTTTCCCAAGAGGATTGATAAAGTATGTGGAGTTAATACCATTTCTAATGTGAGAACTATCAAAGTGGGAACTATTGATTGTCCTATATATGAGCCTAAAGAAGAATATCAAACTCTTGTGATTGGATCCATATCAATACAATACAAGGTAACATGATTGGTTTGAGATTTAATTCTTCTTATGTTATGTAAAATTTATTTGGTGGCAAGACTTGATCAACCTTGTTAACAAGTACATTTTATATGCATAGAAGAGCTAAACAACATTTCTTTATTCCTCCACTTGTTTTACTTGCTGTAGCGCCTTTGTTTTGCAAAGTTCTTTATTTAATTAGAGATTTCAAAAATCTTTTTCTGCCCTGTAATAATAATTTTAACACCCAAAAATGTGCATGGGCACCATGGGATTGATCTCCACTTAGGCCAAAAGCCTAAGCTTGGGGGGAGGTATACCGGCATCACTCATTCTTTGCATATTATGATTGCTGGATACTTGTACATACTTGTTTAGCTTCTTAAAGTGGTTTTCTAATAAGAGGGAGATGATATTTGGGGAAGTGCTGCCTGAAAACAGATTCTGGACTGATACCAAAAAAATTCTCAAAAACAGCCAGAACGTTATTTTGCGAAGCCAATTTTTTTGCATGTTCCACAGGTTGTTATCTAACTTTCATTAGTTGAACACTTTTCGAAGCTGAGCAACGGAAAAATTTCTTAAAAATCGATTCTTTATCTGCTTGTCAAGTTTGGCGGATTTCGCCGCTTTGTGTTTATGTGACTCTTTTAGTTTTCATTTTCTTGTTTTTGCTTTGTTTCTTTCCTAAAACACAAAAAGACCAAAAATATTTTTGTTGTTTCTCTTTACCATTTGTTTATTTTGGTTTCTTGCTTTTATTTTGCTTTATTTGCTATCGTTGGTTTGCTATAAGAAAATCTAAAAAGATTTTGCTTTGTTTGCTTGTTTCCTTTTGTTCTTGTTTCCAATTCGAAAACACCAAAAATATTTGCTGTTCTTCTTTGGTTTTGTAAAGTTCATTATGGAGTTCAGCGGTCTTCGGTGGTTGGAGCTTGGCTTTCATTTCATATTATTCAAGCTACACAAGTGAAAAGGCAACAATGACGATCTACGACAATCCGACTGTGGTGAGAGGCTGGTATGAACTCTATTTGTTTTCATTTTTGTACATATACTCATCCATGTGAGCATGCTTAGTTGGTTCATGTGAGGTATATGTCATTTAAGAGAGTCTATTAGTTCATGATCTCTCATGATTAGCTCCAATTTATTAATATGAGTAGCATGTCATAAATATTTGCTTGCATTGCTTTATTCATAGATAGATATGACATTGTGGTATCCTCCTCTGAATAATTCACTTGAATCAACTTGGCACATGCTCACGCATGCATATGACTGAACAAAAGTCAATTAAGCCTCGATGATTTACTTTACCTCAGAGTTCTTGTATCACTTTTATGCCTCCGTTAATTTATTTTGTCGCAAGCATGATTATGACAGTTACTGCTCTCTTGATTGTCGCTTCCCAGTCTATTGCTAGCCCCATATCTTTGAGTCCCATATCTTTTGAGATTGATCAATCATCTTGTTACATTATTGATAAAAGTGGGTTTGAAAGTTTTAATCCCACTATTTTTGAGCTTGATAAAAATTATGTGTTTATGGATCATGAAAAGCATGCTTTATGTGATAGTTATATTGTTGAGTTTATTCATGAAGCTACTGAAAATTATTATGAGAGAGGAAAATATGGTTGTAGAAATTTGCATGGTACTAAAACACCTCTCTATATGCTGAAAATTTTGAAGTTGCTCGTGTTTTATCTTCTTATGCTTGTCACTTGGTTCTTCATGAATTTATTTGTGTACAAGATTCCTATGCATAGGAAGTGGGTTAGACTTAAATTTGTTTCATACTTGCTTTTTGATGCTCTCTTTTGCTTCAACTCTCATCCTTATGTGAGCATCATTAAAATTGCTGAGCCCATCTTAATGGCTATAAAGAAAGCGCTTCTTGGGAGATAACCCATGTCTTTATTTTGCTACTGTTTTGTTGTGTCTTGGAAGTTGTTACTACTGTAGCAACCTCTCCTTATCTTTATTTTATTGCGATGTTGTGCCAAGTGAAGTCTCTAATAGAAGGTTGGTACTAGATTTGGATTACTGCGCAGAAACAGATTTCTTGCTGTCACGAATTTGGGTAGGATTCTCTGTAGGTAACTCAGAAAAATCTGCCAATTTACGTGCGTGTTCCTCAGATATGTACGCAACTTTCATTAGTTTTGAGTTTTCTGATTTGCGCAACGGAAGTACCTCTTAAAAATTCGTCTTTACTGGCTGTTCTGTTTTGACAGATTCTGTCTCTGTTTTTTGCATTGTCTCTTGTGGACTTTAAGTGAGGCTTTCTAGACGTGGAGAGCTGTAGCTAATGTTTTATTGAGTTCTTGCAATGTGTCACTACAGGGCTAAAGTGGATTAAAGTTTTTTGAGTACTAACCCCTCTAATGAAGTTTATGAGAAGTTTGGTGTGAATGAAGTTTTCAAGGGTCAAGAGAGGAGGATGATATATGATCAAGAAGAGTGAAAAGCCTAAGCTTGGGGATGCCCCCGTGGTTCATCCCTGCATATTTCAAGAAGACTCAAGCGTCTAAGCTTGGGGATGCCCAAGGCATCCCCTTCTTCATCAACAATTTATCAGGTCACTTCTAATGAAACTATATTTTTATTCAGTCACATCTTATGTTCTTTACTTGGAGCGTCTATGTGTTTTTATTTTTGTTTGTGTTTGAATAAATTCGGATCCTAGCAATCCTTGTGTGGGAGAGAGACACGCTCCGCTTTTTCATATGAACACTGGTGTTCTTAGCTTTATTTTAATGTTCAATGACAAAAGTTGGAAACCGCGGCACTTATTGATATTTGGTTGGAAACAGAAAATGCTTCATATTGTCTTGAATAATTTGATAACTGGCAATTGTTTTGAGCTCTCAAGTAGATCATGATTAAGCTTGCACCATGTAGTTTAAACCTATTAGTGGAGAACTACCGTAGAGCTTGTTGAAATTGGTTTGCATGATTGGTCTCTCTAAGGTCTAGATATTTTCTGTTAAAAGTGTTTGAGCAACAAGGAAGACAATGTAGAGTCTTATAATGCTTGCAATATGTTCTTATGTAAGTTTTGCTGTACCGGTTCATACTTGTGTTTGCTTCAAACAACCTTTCTAGCCAAAGCCTTGTATTGAGAGGAAATGCTTCTCGTGCATCCAAAACCTTGAGCCAAAACCTATGCCATTTGTGTCCACCATAACTACCTACTATGTGGTATTTCCTGCCATTCCAAGCAAATACTTCATGTGCTACCTTTAAACCTTCAAAATACTTCTCAATTTGTGTCAATGTTTTATAGCTCATGAGGAAGTATGTGGTGTTTATCTTTCAATCTTGTCATTTACTCTTGACAGACTTTCACAATGGACTAGTGGCTTCATCCGCTTATCCAATAATTTTGCAAAAAGAGCTGGCAACGGGGTTCCCAGCCCCAATTAATTAACTTGTATTAATAATTCTCTTCACATGCTTTGCCCCGATCTATCAGTAAGCAACTTAATTTTGCAAATAGACACTCCTTCATGGTATGTGAATGTTGGAAGGCACCCGAGGATTCGGTTAGCCATGGCTTGTGAAAGCAAAAGGTTGGGAGGAGTGTCAACCATAAATAAAACTAAAATACATGTGTAAACAAAAGAGAAGAGGGATGATCTACCTTGCTGGTAGAGATAACGTCCTTCATGGGAGCCGCTCTTGAGAGTCTGGTTGATGAGGTAGTTAGAGTGCCCACTACCATTCGTTGACAACAACAAACACCTCTCAAAATTTTACTTTTATACTCTCTATATGATTTCAAAACTTAAAAAGCTCTAGCACATGATTTAATCCCTGCTTCCCTCTGCGAAGGGCCTTTCTTTTACTTTATGTTGAGTCAGTTTACCTACTTCCTTCCATCTTAGAAGCAAACACTTGTGTCAACTGTGCATTGATTCTTACATACTTGCTTATTTGCATTCATCATATTACTTTGTGTTGACAATTATCCATGAGATATGTATGTTGAAAGTTGAAAGCAATTGCTGAAACTTAAATCTTCCTCTGTGTTGCTTCAATGCCTTTACTTTGAATTTATTGCTTTATGAGTTAACACTTATGCAAGACTTTTTGATGCTTGTCTTGAAAGTACTATTCATGAAAAGTTTTGCTATATGTTATCTATTTGTTAGCAACTATAGATCATTGCCTTGAGTCACTTCATTCATCTCATATGCTTTACAATAGTATGATCAAGGTTATGTAAGTAGTATGTCACTACATAAATTATTCTTTTTATCGTTTACCTACTCGAGGGCGAGTAGGAACTAAGCTTGGGGATGCTGATACGTCTCCAACGTATCTATAATTTCTGATGTTCCATGCTTGTTTTATGACAATACCTACATGTTTTGCTCACACTTTATAATGTTTTTATGCGTTTTCCGGAACTAACCTATTAACAAGATGCCACGGTGCGGTTCCTGTTTTCTGTTGTTTTTTGTTCCGTAAAAGGCTGTTCGGGCAATGTTCTCGGAATTCGACGAAACAAAGACCCAGTATCTTATTTTTCCCGGAAGATTCCAGAACACCGAAGGGGAGACGAAGATGTGCAGGGGGGCCCCACACAACAGGGCCGCGCGGGCTCCACCCTGGCCGCGCCGGCCTATGGGGAGGGAGCCCTGGCGCCCTTCCGACTCCGCCTCTTCACCTATAAGAGCCCTTTCGACCTAAAAATGCGATAAAAAATTGGCGAAACTCCAGAAAGACTCCAGGGGCGCCGCCGCCATCGCGAAACTCCGTTTCGGGGGACAGAATCTCTGTTCCGGCACGCCGCCGGGACGGGGAAGTGCCCCCGGAAGCCATCTCCATCGACGCCACCGCCTCCATCATGCTCCGTGAGTAGTTCCCCCATGGACTACGGGTTCTAGCTGTAGCTAGTTGGTACTCTCTCCCCCATGTACTTCAATACAATGATCTCATGAGCTGCCTTACATGATTGAGATTCATCTGATGTAATCGGTGTTGTGTTTGTTGGGATCCGATGGATTGTTACATTATGATTAGTGTATCTATATAAGTTTGTGAAGTTATTGTTGCTGCAATCTTGTTGTGTTTAATGCTTGTCACTAGGGCCCGAGTGGCATGATCTTAGATTTAAGCTCTATACTTATTGCTTAGATTGTATCTACAAGTTGTTTGCACATGTCTATGTCCGGAACCCGAGGCCCCGCAGTGACAACAACTGGGATAACTGGAGGGGAAGGCTTAGATATGAGGATCACATGTTTTCACGGAGTGTTAATGCTTTGCTCGGTGCTCTATTAAAAGGAGTACCTTAATTTCCAGTAGATTCCCTAGAGGCCCGGCTGCCACCGGCTGGTAGGACAAAAGATGTTATACAAGTTTCTCATTGCGAGCACGTATGACTATATATGGAAAACATGCCTACATGATTAATAATCTTGATGTTCCGTCTTAATGTTATTTCAATCCTATCAATTGCCCAACTGTAATTTGTTCACCCAACGCTTGTTATTGGAGAGTTACCACTAGTGTAGATAGCTGGGAACCCCGGTCCATCTCTCATCATCATATACTCGGTCCTATATGTCATTGGAAGTAGTATCAACTATTTTCTCGGTGCCATTGCTCTCATATTATCTGCTACTGCTGCTCGTGTTACTCGTTACCACTGCTCTCATATTACTCGCTGCTTTCACATCACCCCCGTTACTAGTGCTTTTCCGGTGCAGCTGAATTGACAACTCAGTTGTTAAGGCTTATAAGTATTCTTTACCTCCCCTTGTGTCGAATCAATAAATTTGGGTTTTACTTCCCACGAAGACTGTTGCGATCCCCTATACTTGTGGGTCATCATCCCTCCTGCATCGATATACCAACGGGGGTTCAGGTTGCTGTCACTCCGGCAACCCCACAATTAGCAAACGAATACAAGATGCATTCCCCTAGGCCCATAAAGGTGAAGTATCATGTAGTCGACGTTCACATGACACCACTAGAAGAATAACACCACAACTTAAATATCAAACCATTAAATATTACTCAACATAGTTCACTACTAACATTTAGACTTCACCCATGTCCTCAAGAACTAAACAAACTACTCACGAGACATCATATGGAACATGATCAGAGGTGATATGATGATGAATAACAATCTGAACATAAACCTTGGTTCAATGGTTTCACTCAATAGCATCCATAACAAGGAGTAATCAATACCGGGAGAGTTTCCCCTATGAAATAATCAAGATTCAACCCTAGATGTTACAGCGGTGACGAGGTGCAGCGGTGGAGATGGCGATGACGGTGGTGGAGATGATGGTGATGATGATCCCAATGAAGTCCAGCTCGATGACGGTGACGATGGCGTCGATTTCCCCCTCCGGGAGGGAATTTCCCCGGCGGATTTCAGCCTGCCGGAGAGCTCTTTTCTCTCTGGTGTTTTCCGCCCCGCAGAGGCGGCTGTGTCTCCTCGCGATTATCCCCTGTACCTTAGGTTTTCGGGTAGATGAAGTACGCGAAAGAGAGGCGGCCGAGGGGGGCTGTGGGCCCCCTCCCCACAAGGCGGCGCGGCCAGGGTGGAGCCCGCGCCGACCTATGGGGGGGCCCATGGCGGCCCTCCTCGGCCCCTCCTTTTGGCTGGCTCCTTCTTCTGGAGAAATAAGACCTTCGGTGTAATTTCCGTCAGTTGTTGATCTTCAGAAATATTGCATTCTGACGGTGCTTTTTCCAGCAGAATCCTGACTCCGGTGAGTGATTCTCCAATAATCATGAAACATGCAAAATAGGTGAAATAACATAAGTATCATCTCTAAATATGAAATATATCAATGAATAACAGTAAATTATGATATAAAATAGTGATGCAAAATGGACGTATCACTACCAAAATATGAGGTAAGGATCCGGCTACCAAAAATTTAGGTGCGGATCCGGCTACCAAAAATTGAGGTGCGGATCCGCCTAGTTAGCCAGATTTTCGCCAACTTGAAAATTTTCTTGACATAGCCATATAATTGTAGCCCCCGAGCATTGAGTCGGCATGTTCCAAGGAGACTCGATGCTCAGAAACTTAGCCCCCAAGCGTCAAGGTGGAAATTTTTCGGCTTGTTGCTCCAAAGAGAACTTCATCGATGTAGCCCCCGAGCGCCAAGGTGAATTTACTTGAAAATCTGGCTTGGTGCTCTTAGAGTAGCTTTATCTTTATATGTGACTTAGGAATAGCGTAAAATCCCAAGCATCTAGGCGAAAATTTCCAGCACTGATACCCGAAAGGAAACACACTTTTCACCTAAGATCAAATCGCAGCCCCCGAGGGTTGGTTCCGGCTAAGCATAGTGAAATCAAGACTTAAGTTTCTTTTCCAGCTATGCGCGCCACGGATCCGCCTAGCTTTCTCTCATATGGATCCGGGTAGCTTCCCCCGAGCTTCACGTGAATGCTAGGCTTACTTGAAAACACCTTAAATCGAGGACTGTTGTACGTCCAAGTGTCATGTACCTGATACATAAACATAAAAACACATTTGTATTAAATTGTTTCTTTGATCATGTTCAACGAACAAATATAAGGCGGAATAAAAATAGCCTTTGAACAAATGTTTTAAAGCTGGAACTATGCAGCAGTTGAACAACATAAAACTGTCAAGGCAGAAAAACACTCTTCTATCTTGAACAGTTAATGTAATTTATATGTTTTAAGCAAGTGCTGGTTTATCCGTTCTTCTGGTTTATATGCTTGACTTTTCGCGAGACGGCAAACTTTAAACACAGAACATCTGTTGAGGCGATAGCGCTTAATAGCGAAATAATCAACAACCTCAGAAACATAGGCCGGCTTTAAGTACCGAAATGTCACTACTAAGGAATCCACATATAAACAATAGAAAACGTGTATGCCAGAAAACTTAAGCTAACGCCCGAAGACGGAAATTTTGTAGCGTACTGGAGCCTTAGGCGGCAAAAACAGTACAAAGTTTTTCACGAGCGCGAGGCAAATCGTGGAAAATATATGATCAACAGTGAAAGCGGTAAAAGACTCAGGACATGAGTGAACCAATCTTAATTCATGATCATAAAATATTAAATATAAATAGGGACTTAGCTGTTTAAATGTTGCTGACGTCGGAAGCCAAGGTGGAATGAAACCGGTCACAACAAATGTGCGGACTTAACAGTCCTAGAATTTGGCCGTGACAGCTCATCACGAAGTAAAACCAGAAAAATCGGCGTAGATGTAATGATCCGGAGCTGCTTTACGCAGAATCCTCACACATTGAATCTTCGATCGGTCCAAAAGTATGCGTCCTGGCCGAGAAATTCATGCACACGGTGATTCACACGTGAAGCCTCGATTTTTTCCGCGTCAATCCTTTTCTCCATGCAATTGTAATTTTTATTACTTTTGGATCTATTTATACTACTGTTGATAATTATTAATAAATTGGTTGAATTTTCACAAAAAAGAGCATCCTACTTCATTGATAGTTGCGGTAATGCCCTAGTTGTTGTATGCGTCCATCGGTAAAATCAAGAGACAACCCTGATTCACTATGCAATATCGGTCCTATCTCGCGACTCTCGCATGTGCTTTTGAGCTTTGCAAGCCCGAACAGATAGCAACATGTACTGTGTGTTTATCTGAAGCTGACGTCCCATAGGTGGATAAGGTGCGCAATTTTGAACTGGTGGACATCCAACTTCTTGTTCGGCGTGAACTCGTAGTCCAGAAGCCTCTGGGGGTAATTAAGTTATCCGCATTATCGACGACCTTGTCATCTCGCTCCTTCTTTACAATCATAGCCGGCGAGTAGCACCCGATCTATCGGCCGACAGTGTTGGCCTCTTGGTTCGTTTCCTGACGCTCCTCTTTGACCGCCGGCGTGGTCGGTGTGCCCTGGGCGTGATTGGCTCCGTCGGCGTTTCACGGTAGGCTGAAGCAGAACTCCTCCATGATCCACGTCGTGTTCCTGCCGTCTGCAAAGCAGTAATGGAACCTCTGCTGGCCGGCGCCCGCCTGCCGCATGCCTAGGCACCTTCTTCCAGGACCATACTCATAACCGCCGTCGAGAAAGAGAGGGTGGTGGACTGGTGTTGCGTCGGGGGCATCGCGGTTGTTTCTGCATGTGCGAGGACACGAGAAGAAGAGGTCGCAGGTGATGGTGATGAGACGAGGAGGCTTGCGGCCGTGCAGCTGTTTGCAATACCAAACTCTCCAGCCCGAATAGCGGTACGACAGATGTTGAGGCGGTCAATTTTGGTTCTTGTTAGCTGTTGACGAAAATATAGAGGGTGGCATATTTTGTATTTTTTTGAACGTGTGACACTAGACATTCGCATGTTTGACCTTAACTAGTTGAATGCCCGTGCGTTGCACAGGTAACATACGTGTTTTTGGCTGTCACATATGTGCTCATATAACATAAAATGCACACACATGCAGCCTATACAATTAGTCAATCCAAGGATCAAAACCTAAAAAGTATAGACCCATGCAGATTTCCAGGATTCACCAGACGTCATGTGCTGAAATTGGTACTACCACAAAGGTAAACCAATATCATTGCTTGTTGTTGTTCAACATTGGAGAGTTAAATATGAGAACTTTGCAAATCCTCAAAATTTTGCAATAATTATTACTATACAAAACAGATACACTGAACAAGCTATGGTATAGAAAACTCACGACACTTGTATTTTTACAGGAGATTTCTCTTGCTCACTGGAATGATTCCCCTTTCAAACTATTTCTCTAAAAGTATAATCTAGCAAGATATATATGCTCGGAATTTTTACACTCAAAGTGGGAGCATCTATTGTTTTGTACCATATCCATAAATTTCCCAAGAAGATAATTTCCCAATTGCAGCGATGAGACAGATGACCACACCAGAACTTATATGAATATTATGGGGCAGTTGTTTCAAACATTAATCGACAAAGGCTCCAAAAGGGACTAAACCATTTGCATAGTTGTTCTATTTGGTAAATTCTGCACCTCAGAGTAATCCCCAAATCGGAGAATATTGTAGATTTCCTCCGTGTGCCGGTATTCTCTAGCCTACCTGAATGCCGACCAAAGTAAGCATTAAACACCAAATAGCTTGCTACAAGCTAGCAAGGAAATACAACTCCGAACAAAGCTAGCTACAACCAACTTTAACACCTGAAATGTCTCCAAATTAAGGTAGGTACAGCTAAAGGCTTAGAACCTGGAAAAATGAATAAATAAACTAAATCAGGAAATGCAAGAGAAATAATTCACATGCGATAAAATATTTCTCCAATCACAGACAACACTGTAGTTTAGAGAACTGGAGACTAACTAAGAAATTTCCTCGCTTTTTAATTTAGAGTATTTTGGCTCATTTCCTGCTAACAATCTGAAATAATGCTAACTGCAGTCGTTTCTTACAACAAACTCTGGAAATTTGAAGTAACTTATTTCTACATTAGCCACACATTGTAGCAAAATATCAACAACAGGAGCTCATTTGGTTTCATGTTTTTTAACGGTCTAGTATTCTCAAAAGAAAAGTGTCTGTGCAAAATCATATCAGATTGCTAGTCATATCACATTGAAGGAAAAAACCATATAGATATTCAGTTTTACACAGAAATGAGACCACAAGGAGAGAAAAAAAATTCCCCAAAAAAGGAGTGAAACAAGATTGGCATACCAAGCTTGATAGTTGCTGTACACTGGAGCGTCAGCGACAGCTCCCTCCGGATAAGATCCACTATCAAGGTGGTTTGTATTTCTTCCAATGTCTCGGTGCATGAGATGTCCTGCTCATCTGCAGGTGAAACACCATATCTGAATCTAACTGAAGCCTCCCTGCAGACGTTTCAGCTGCAGAAAAACAGTTTCTGTTATGTAGCTTTCTTGAACACTGTAACTTACATCTAAGCCATATCTCAATGACAGGTAGAAGGAGTAAAAATATCAGTCAATTTACCTCAGCAGACACGGCAAACCGCATCAAACCAGTGATTACATTTCAAGACCTGTAGAAGTGGTCGTTGACGGGTATCATAATCGGAAAGAGCATCAGTTTAATGCCAACCTTCCTGAAATATTGAAATGCATGTCCAACATCAGGATGACAGAGCTTCCAAGCCTGGCAAGCATAAGCAGAAGTTCTTATTAGGGAAATACATTTTATTTGACTTGGTATAATTCCTCAAAGTACTGTAAGCCTGAAGCGGAAGTTACTTTTCATTTATGTAAAACAGAGCCATGTTTTCACATACTTAATAAGAGATGTATATCTACCTGGCATTCTCCAAAAAAAAGATGTATATACCTGTAGAGTACAACCGGAGTATCGTAAATTTCTTTGTCACGTATATTCATACCTTTACACTTGTAAAGTATCACTAAATGAGTAGTTCAGAGTACTTACTTTAAGCTCATTTCTGCAAGACTCAAGAGAACACGGATCTTCCGAATTTCTTCTATATGTGGTCTCTCTCCAGTCACTTGTTCAGTAACCAGCTATAGTACAGGCTTAGAAGACCTAGAATCTAACTTTTATGGATAGAACAGGCGTACAATGTCAATGATCTTAGGACACACTATTGGTAGCAGTTTCCCATCGGTCTCAAAATACTGTGTCAAAAACAAATGAAGTTCTCTTTGTACTTTGTAACTTAAAAAGTCCAGATCTGTGGGTTCAGATAAATTTGTTAAAGAGCATCTTTCAATAGAACTTCTAACATACCTGAAAGAGCAGATAAGTTAGTGATATACACAGTTCAAACAAAAGAGAGGGAGGGAGCGATATCACCACAGCTCGTCAAAAGATTAAACATGTATTGCAGTGCTGCAAGATGCAAGAGAGTAACTGAGATATTACAGGGGCAGACAATTTCGCTAATAATGAAATAAAATAATACAATATTGTAGATAAATATCAGAACATAAGTACTGGCTAGTTCTCAGAACCTTTTAGTTTTCCAATTTACTACTATCAGACTATATAAAACAAAAGGAGGATAGAACCTGATAATTGTTCATCTTGGAAGAAAAATGAAAAATGAAACAAGCTTTTCAATGCCTTTATTTTTTGGAAAATAAAAACAATGTTTCTCGTCTTCTTGAAAATTATGGGTCTAACTAAAATTCATGTTAACAAAAAATTCTGAGAAAGGAAATCACATTAATAATGGTATAAAAGATATCACTACGGGATCCATAGTTAGAATTCCAAGAAAAGTACAGATGAATATTTTCATTTCATCAATGAGGAGCCTTTTTGCTGTACATGATAGGAAGCATTTAATTCAAAGAGGCTGCATGAAACAGGTTGGACAAACAACAACAATATGGTAGGGTTTCATGAAATAGGTTGCACAAACATGTAATTAAAAGAGGTTGCATGAAATAGATTGCACAAACAACAGCATACAAAGTACGTATGGCTGATGTTCCAAACATAATGAAGCTTTTAGTAGTGCAAAATAAATAGGATTTAGTATCTGATAGAACTTATGGTAGAATTTGTGATCGCAGATACGATACAAAGTATAATATTTTCTGTATCAGTAGATGCCAGGTCAATTATCACAGTTAAACTGAAAGAGGACTCTCCCATCAGAGATGAAGCAAGTAGGTTTTAGGCCAAAAAAAAGCCAAGCCGTGATATGCAGGATACAATCCAAAGTGATGCATTATGCATCTGTGAGATACTGCATAATGATACTACATGCGGACCAAAACAAATTTGAGTGGTCACGGAGGAGCACAAAGCCTCCCACCTGATTTTTTTTCACATTTTCAGATGAAAGGGGTGAAAACAGCCCCAAAGCAGATGCAAACAGGGGGAGGAGGGGGGGGGGGGGGTCACCTCACGCGTGGAGGCGAGGTCCAACATACATACCCAACAGAACAAGGGGAGGGGGGAGATCACGGTCGCTCGGGCTGCAGGAACGTGAGCCAGAGGTCCACGTTGCAGCGAAGTTACATGGGGAGGCGAGCGTGCCAGAGGACGGCCTCATCCCGGCAGTTCTTGCACGCTAGAGAGATTGAGGGAGCAAGCCCGTTAAACACCACGCCGTTGCGGTGTTTCCAGATGTGCCACGTGCACAAGAGCTGGAGCATCGACGCGGTGCGCGACGTTGTGGACCAAATTTGAGAAGTAAACTTAGTGAGAATAGCAAAAGGAAATGTTTCAATTTGATACGTGAAGTTGTCTGCCTGCTCAGCTTACCTGCGATATGAAAATTCCCATCCTATCCTTCTAAAACTTTACCTATTCAAAAATTTATCTATTTTGCAAGTTATAAAAACATGACATGAAAGATTTAGTAGATGGACTACAGGGCTTCATACATTTGTAGACAAAATCGATATGAAAACCACAATGGAGGTATCAGGATAGAACTCCCTAGCATATCTCTTACAGAACAGAGGGAATGCAAAGAAAATCATAGCAATAATAATTAAATTAGCACTAATCTCGTAGGAAGGAGGTAATAATCCACTTTACGGGTTCACTAAAGATATGAGTGTGAGGACTCCTTGAGCATGAGTATAGACAACATTGATATGAAATAAATCTGGGTGAAGTCACCCGAATGTATGAACAGGAAGATGCAAACGATGCCAACGAAATCGTGGATGCAGACGAAAGCATTGCTGGAGACCAGCTCCAGGTTGGGAATGGCCTCACCAAACATCTCCAAAGCTGCACTGTCATCCTCAAAAGGGGATGCCTCCAGGGCCGCGGAAACACACATGCTGGCAACTCCGTGGAAGCCGGAGGAGGCCGCGGCACTGTCCTTGTAGCCCACCTCCCATCGGGTACAGATCGAGGACGACCTCCGCACTACTGCGACGGCCTCCGAAGAACCCAGGCAGGCAAAATCGACGGTCCGTGTGCGGTCCTCCGGGCAGGGGGCGGCGGTGGTGGTGATGGGATCAAGGACGGCGGCGGTGGAGACGGAGATCAACGGGGCTGGCGGTAGTGTTTGCGATCAAGGGGCGCCGGTGGAGATGGGGATCAAGGGGGCGCTAGGGATCAAAGAGGGCGGCGGTGGTGTTGGGGATCAATGGGATGGCGGTGTTGTTGGAGATCGGGGGCGGCGATGGAGACGGGGATCAAGGGAGCGACGGTGCGGGGCGGGCCTCGGTCACGAAAGCCCAATCGTCAGACGGTTGGAGTGAACTGCGGGGTTAAAATGCAAAATATCCATGTTGACGAAACGTACCATGTACCGATTGACGACGGAACATCGTCCCCTTTTTTAAGTAGTAGAGATTGTAAAGATGGTGGATCGCATCACGCATCTGTGCTTTGCTATCGCCACGACGCTGGTCTTCGCGGGGCTCGACGTTGCTTCTGAGTTGGCCGCCGGTGACCTGCACTCATTTTATCATACATTGGTAAGTTGGCCGTTGCTCAGTTTTTTTTTTTTTTTTTTTGAAGAAAGAGGCAAAAGCTTTGCCTTTTATATTGATATAGTAGGAGCAAATATGGGAAGGCCTAGGCCAAAAGGGAAAAAGATCACATCACACAAGGTAGGACACAGGAAAAACCAGGGCTGCTAGGCGATGATCTCCGCAAGACGCTTAGCGCCGGCCAACACCCAGTTTGCGCTCTCGTCTTTGATCTTCTGAAAGATAGCCGGAGGCGATTGTTCCTTGTTGTTGAAAACCCGCGCGTTTCTCTCCTTCCGCATCTCCTGTGTAATAAGGATGACCGCAGATTGCGGACCCTGCGGATAGGCGGTGGGAGACTTTGTGATGGCGTGCCGCTTTGTAGCACAGGTCGCCCGGCCGGTCCCAAGGTCTTGGACGAGGAGGGACAGGAGAGCCACACCGCGGCCCGACGCCAAATTCCGCGGGAGAAACGACATTCGAAGAGCATGTGCCTGGCAGTCTCAGGTAGGCACCTGCAAAGCTGGCAAACCGGATGGTGTGGCCAACCCCGAACAGCAAGCCGGTCAGAGGTCCATAGCCGGTTCTGCACAACCAGCCAGGTGAAAAAGCGGCATTTTGGGGGGGGGGGGGGCCAAGTCTTCCAGACGACACGATTGAAGGAGCAAAAGGTGGATCCAAGGAATTGTGCATTGTAGGCGGAGGCCGCGGAGTAGGTGCCGTTCTCGGTAAGGGTCCAGGATATCGTGTCGTTGACCCCCTGGGAGAGCGAAAGGCCCTGGAGGCTGGAGCCTCTCCCAAAGCGAAACAAATTGGTCCATATGATCAACGGTGAAGGCTCCGGTGTCAATGTCCGCAATCCAACGGTCGTTCAGTAAGGCGTCAGCCACCACTCGCTTCTTCCTCTTGGAGACCTCGTAGATTTTAGGGGCGATAGACCTCGGTGAAGAGCCATTAAGCCAGGAAGAAGACCAGAACGAAGCTCTACGACCATCCCCGATGGAGACCTTTGTGGCGGCGTTGAAAAGGTTT
>NC_061510.1:62762456-62794123 GCF_022539505.1 Lolium rigidum | reverse complement strand
GTCTAAACTTACATATAACAATTTAACGAAGGAGAAACTTCGCCATGAATACTATGAGTAGAAACCAAGGACATATTTGTCCATATGCTACAGCGGAGCGTGTATCTCTCCCATAAAGTGAATGCTAGGATCCATTTTATTCAAACAAAACAAAAAAAAACAAAAACAAACCGACGCTCCAAGAAAAAGCACATAAGATGTGATGGAATAAAAATATAGTTTCAGGGGAGGAACCTGATAATGTTGTCGATGAAGAAGGGGATGCCTTGGGCATCCCCAAGCTTAGACGCTTGAGTCTTCTTGATATATGCAGGGGTGAACCACCGGGTGCATCCCCAAGCTTAGAGCTTTCACTCTCCTTAATCATGTTGCATCATACTCCTCTCTTGATCCTTGAAAACTTCCTCCACACCAAACTCGAAACAACTCATTAGAGGGTTAGTGCACAATATAAATTGACATATTCAGAGGTGACATAATCATTCTTAACACTTCTGGACATTGCATAATGCTACTGGACATTAGCGGATCAAAGAAATTCATCCAACATAGCGAAAGAGGCAATGCGAAATAAAAGGCAGAATCTGTCAAAACAGAACAGTTCGTATTGACGAATTTTAAAATGGCACCAGACTTGCTCAAATGAAAATGCTCAAATTGAATGAAAGTTGCATACATATCTGAGGATCATGCACGTAAATTGGCATAATTTTCTGAGTTACCTACAGGGAGGTGGACCCAGATTCGTGACAGCAAAGAAATCTGGAACTGTGCAGTAATCCAAATCTAGTACTTACTTTTCTATCAACGGCTTAACTTGGCACAACAAAACTCAAAACTAAGATAAGGAGAGGTTGCTACAGTAGTAAACAACTTCCAAGACACAAAATAAAAACAAAGTACTGTAGGTAAAAACATGGGTTGTCTCCCATAAGCGCTTTTCTTTAACGCCTTTCAGCTAGGCGCAGAAAGTGTGTATCAAGTAACATCAAGAGATGAAGCATCAACATCATTACCAGCGGTGTTGGGAGTTTTATCAATTTTAGGCCTATAGTAATTCTTTGGTTTAGGCACCTTAGAGACATACATGAATTTTTGCTCCTTACCCACATAAGCTTTCTCATTAAATTTAAGAGAAGAAAAAGTTGAACCCAATTTTCCCATAGCTCCTTCAAGTTTACCAATTCTATGGGTTTGATTATCATGGATAGCACAAGTTTCTAGAGTAGCAATTCTTTCGTTAATTCTTCCTAGGATTTTATCAAGTTTATCGAGTATTATCAAGTAATATTTCCAATTTAGTTTCAACACTACAATTTTTCTCTATGGTTTCCAATTTTTTCATAACATCCTCAAGGGAGGTTTCACTTTTAGTTTCATTAACAGGTGGTGTTCCAAATAAACTCTCAATAACGCAGCTAGCTTCTAAAGCGGGAGCACCTAGAAAGTTACCTCTCGCGAGACAATCAAGAACATATCTATTCCAGCTAGAGATACCAACATAAAAATTCCTGAGTAGGATAGTGGTGGAGTGTTTCTTAGTGCACCTATTATGGGCATCACTAATTCTATACCAAGCATCTTTTAAACATTCTCCCCCTTGTTGCTTAAATGAACGAACTTCAACTTCGAGGATTACTCATTTCAGCGAGTAGTAAATAAAGCAAACTAGATAAAGTAAATGCAAGTAAACTAATTTTTTTGTGTTTTCGATATAGCAAACAAGATAGCAAACAAAGTAAAACTAGCAACTAATTTTTTTGTATTTTGATTTAGTGCAGCAAACAAAGTAGTAAATAAAACTAAGCAAGACAAAAACAAAGTAAAGAGATTGAGAAGTGGAGACTCCCCTTGCAGCGTGTCTTGATCTCCTCGGCAACGGCGCCAGAAAAAGAGCTTGATGGCGTGTATTTCACACGTTCGTTGGGCAACCCCAAGAGGAAGGTATGATGCGCACAACGAGCAAGTTTTCCCTCGAAAGAAACCAAGGTTTATCGAACTAGGAGGAGCCAAGAAGCACGTTGAAGGTTGATGGCGGCGAGATGTAGTGCGGCGCAACACCGGGGATTCCGGCGCCAACGTGGAACCCTGCACAACACAACCAAAGTACTTTGCCCCAACGAAACAAGTGAGGTTGTCAATCTCACCTGCTTGCTGTAGCAAAGGATTAACCGTATTGTGTGGAAGATGATTGTTTGCGAGAAAACAGTAGAACAAGTATTGCGATGAGATTGTATTTCGAGTAAAGAGAATTGGACCGGGGTCCACGGTTCACTAGAGGTGTCTCTCCCATAAGACGAACAAGCATGTTGGGTGAACAAATTACGGTTGGGCAATTGACAAATAAAGAGAGCATGACAATGCACATACATATCATGATGATTATAGTGAGATTTAATTGGGCATTACGACAAAGTACATAGACCGCCATCCAATTGCATCTATGCCTAAAAAGTCCACCTTCGAGGTTATCATCCGAACCCCCTCCGGTATTAAGTTGCAAGCAACGAGACAATTGCATTAAGTATGGTGCGTAATGTAACTAGTGACTACATCCTTGAACATAGCACTAATGTTTTATCCCTAGTGGCAACAACACAACACAACCTTAGAACTTTCGTCACTCGTCCTGAGTGTCAATGCGGGCATGAACCCACTATCGAGCATAAGTACTCCCTCTTGGAGTTAAAAGCATCTACTTGGCCAGAGCATCTACTAGTAACGGAGAGCATGCAAGATCATGAATAACACATAAGCATAACTTTGATAATCAACATAACAAGTATTCTCTATTCATCGGATCCCAACAAACGCAACATATAGAATTACAGATAGATGATCTTGATCATGATAGGCAGCTCACAAGATCCGACAATGATAGCACAATGGGGAGAAGACAACCATCTAGCTACTGCTATGGACCCATAGTCCAGGGGTAGACTACTCACACATCACACCGGAGGCGACCATGGCGGCGTAGAGTCCTCCGGGAGATGATTCCCCTCTCCGACAGGGTGCCGGAGGCGATCTCCTGGATCCCCCGAGATGGGATCGGCGGCGACGGCGTCTCTGGAAGGTTTTCCGTATCGTGGTTCTCGGTATAGAGGGTTTCGCGACGAAGGCTTTAAGTAGGCGGAAGGGCGGAGTCGGGAGAGTCACGGGGGGCCCGCACCATAGGCCGGCGCGGCCAGGGGTGGGGCCGCGCCGCCCTAGGGTTTGGCCACCCCGTGGCCCCTCTTCGTCTCGTCTTCGGACTTCTGGAAGCTTCGTGGAAAAATAGGCCCCTGGGCTTTGATTTCGTCCAATTCGAGAATATTTCCTTACTAGGATTTCTGAAACCAAAAACAGCGAGAAAACGACAAGCGGCACTTCGGCATCTTGTTAATAGGTTAGTTCCAGAAAATGCACGAATATGACATAAAGTGTGCATAAAACATGTAGATAACATCAATAATGTGGCATGGAACATAAGAAATTATCGATACGTCGGAGACGTATCACCCAACGAGGAGCAGAAGGTGTTGACAAGCAGTTTCGATGAAGGATTCACTGTAAATGCTCACAGACAAGTATTCAGGGGGTTTTGATATAGCAGATGAAATAAGTACAAGTAAGTAAAGTGCGAGAGAAATAATTGCAGCGAGTGGCCCAATCCTTTTTAGCACAAAGGACAAGCCGGTTTGTTTACTTATAATGACCAAACGTTCTTGAGGACACACGGGAATTTAGTCTAGTGCTTTCGCTTCATATAGCTGATTAATCTTCATTGTTTTGATAAGTGTTGTGTGGGTGAACCTATGCTAATGTACCACCCTTCCTAGGACTAATACATACTTGTGATTATACCCCTTGCAAGCATCCGCAACTACAAGAAAGTAATTAAGATAAATCTAACCACAGCCTTAAACTCTGAGATCCTGCTATCCCTCCTGCACCGATATACCAACGGGGGTTTAGGTTTCTGTCACTCCGGCAACCCCGCAATTGGCAAACGAATACAAGATGCATTCCCCTAGGCCCATAAATGGTGAAGTGTCATGTAGTCGACGTTCACACGACACCACTAGAAGAATAACACCACAACTTAAATATCACAACATTGAATACTAACCAACATAATTCACTACTAACATTTAGACTTCACCCATGTCCTCAAGAACTAAACAAACTACTCACGAGACATCTTATGGAACATGATCAGAGGTGATATGATGATGAATAGCAATCTGAACATAAACCTTGGTTCAATAGTTTCACTCAATAGCATCAATAACAAGTAGGAATCAACACCGGGTGAGTTTCTCCTATCAAACAATCAAGATCAAACCCAAATTGTTACAGCGGTGACGAGGTGCAGCGGTGGAGATGGCGGTGATGATGATGATGGTGATGATGATGGAGATGATGTCCAGCTCGATGACGGTGACGATGGCGTCGATTTCCCCCTCCGGGAGGGAATTTCCCCGGCGGATTCCTGCCCGCTGGAGAGCTCTTTTCTCTCTGGTGTTTTCCGCCCCGCAGAGGCGGCTGTGACTCTTCGCGACTATCCTCTGGGGCTTAGGTTTTCGGGACGAAGACGTACGCGAAGAAAAGGAGGCGAGAGGGGGCTGTGGGCCCCCTCCTCACAGGGCGGCGTGGCCGGGCCTTGGGCCGCGCCGGCCTATGAGGTGGGCCCACCTCGGGTCCCCTCGGCTCCCCCTTCCGGCTCCCTTCGGCTTCCGGAAAAATAGGATTTTTCATATAATTTCCGTCAAGCGTTGATCTTCCGAAATATTGCATCTCGACGGTGCTTTTTCCAGCAGAATCCTGGCTCCGGTGCGCGATCCCCAAATAATCATGAAACATGCAAAATAGATGAAATAACATAAGTATCATCTCCAAATACGAAATATATCAATGAATAACAGCAAATTATGATATAAAATAGTGATGCAAAATGGACGTATCAGCAAGCTGAGCTGGACGGAAGAACGCTGAATCTCGGAGAACTCCGAGGGCTACTGTTGTGGATATACTTGATACGTCTCCGACGTATCGATAATTTATTATGTTCCATGCCATATTATTGATGATACCTACATGTTTTATGCACACTTTATGTCATATTCGTGCATTTTCTGGAACTAACCTATTAACAAGATGCCGAAGTGCCGATTCTGTCGTTTTCTGCTGTTTTTGGTTTCGAAATCCTAGTAACGAAATATTCTCGGAATTGGACGAAATCAAGACCCGGGGCCTATTTTGCCACGAACCTTCCGAAGACCGAAAGGGATACGAAGTGGGGCGACGAGGCGCCGCCACCATAGGGCCGCGCGGCCAAGGGGGGCCCGCTCCGCCCTATGGTGTGGGCCCCTCGTCGGCCCTCCGACTCGCCCTTCCGCCTACTTAAAGCCTCCGTCGCGAAACCCACGATGCGAAAAACCACGATACGGAAAACCTTCCAGAGACGCCGCCGCCGCCAATCCCATCTCGGGGGATTCTGGAGATCTCCTCCGGCACCCTGCCGGAGAGGGGATTCATCTCCCGGAGGACTCTACACCGCCATGGTCGGCTCCGGAGTGATGAGTGAGTAGTTCACCCCTGGACTATGGGTCCATAGCAGTAGCTAGATGGTTGTCTTCTCCTCATTGTGCTTCATTGTTGGATCTTGTGAGCTGCCTAACATGATCAAGATCATCTATACTGTAATACTTTATGTTGTGTTTGTCGGGATCCGATGGATAGAGAATACCATGTTATGTTAATTATCAAGTTATTACATATGTGTTGTTTATGATCTTGCATGCTCTCCGTTATTAGTAGAGGCTCTGGCCAAGTTTTTGCTCTTAACTCCAAGAGGGAGTATTTATGCTCGATAGTGGGTTCATGCCCGCATTGACACTCGGGACGGTGACGAGAAAGTTCTAAGGTTGTGTTGTGTTGTTGCCACTAGGGATAAAACATTGGCGCTATGTCCGAGGATGTAGTTGTTGATTACATTATGCACCATACTTAATGCAATTGTCTGTTGCTTTGCAACTTAATACTGGAAGGGGTTCGGACGATAACCTGAAGGTGGACTTTTTAGGCATAGATGCTGGCGGTCTATGTACTTTGTCGTAATGCCCAATTAAATCTCACTATACTTATCATGACATGTATGTGCATTGTTATGCTCTCTCTATTTGTCAATTGCTCGACTGTAATTTGTTCACCCAACATGCTTTTATCTTATGGGAGAGACACCTCTAGTGAACTGTGGACCCCGGTCCATTCTTTTAATACTGAAATACAAATCTGCTGCAATACTTGTTTTTACTGTTTTCTCTGCAAACAATCATCTTCCACACAATACGGTTAATCCTTTGTTACGGCAAGCCGGTGAGATTGACAACCTCACTTTGTTTCGTTGGGGCAAAGTACTTTGGTTGTGTTGTGCGGGTTCCACGTTGGCGCCGGAATCCCTGGTGTTGCGCCGCACTACATCCCGCCGCCATCAACCTTCAACGTGCTTCTTGGCTCCTCCTGGTTCGATAAACCTTGGTTTCTTTCCGAGGGAAAACTTGCTGCTGTGCGCATCATACCTTCCTCTTGGGGTTCCCAACGAACGTGTGAAATACACGCCATCAAGCATATTTTCACGGCGCCGTTGCTGGGAGATCAAGACACGCTGCAAGGGGAGTCTCCACTTCTCAATCTCTTTACTTTGTTTTTGTCTTGCTTTATTTTATTTACTACTTTGTTTGCTGCACTTATATCAAAACACAAAAAAATTAGTTGCTAGTTTTACTTTATTTACTGTCTTGCACGCTATATCAAAAACACACAAAAAATTAGTTTACTTGCATTTACTTTATCTAGTTCGCTTTATTTACTACTGCTAAAATGGCCACCCCTGAAAATACTAAGTTGTGTGACTTCACTAGCACAAATAATAATGATTTCCTATGCACACCTATTGCTCCACCTGCTACTACGACGAGAATTCTTTGAAATTAAACACTGCTTTCTTGAATCTTGTCATGAGAGAGCAATTTTACGGTGTTAGTTCGATGATGTTGCTGCCCATCTCAATAATTTTGTTGAACTATGTGAAATGCAAAAGTATAAAGATGTAGATGGTGATATTATAAAATTAAAATTGTTTCCTTTCTTATTAAGAGGAAGAGCTAAAGATTGGTTGCTATCTCTGCCTAAGAATAGTATTGATTCCTGGACTAAATGCAAGGATGCTTTTATTGGTAGATATTATCCCCCTGCTAAAATTATATCTTTGAGGAGTAGCATAATGAATTTTAAACAATTGGATAATGAACATGTTGCTCAAGCTTGGGAAAGAATGAAATCTTTGGTTAAAAATTGCCCAACCCATGGACTGACTACTTGGATGATCATCCAAACCTTCTATGCGGGACTAAATTTTTCTTCGCGGAATTTATTGGATTCAGCTGCTGGAGGTACCTTTATGTCCATCACTCTTGGTGAAGCAACAAAGCTCCTTGATAATATGATGGTTAATTACTGCGAATGGCACACGGAAAGAGCTCCACAAGGTAAGAAGGTAAATTCTGTTGAAGAATCCTCTTCCTTGAATGATAAGGTTGATGCTATTATGTCTATGCTTGTGAATGATAGGACTAATGTTGATCCTAATAATGTTCCATTAGCTTCATTGGTTGCCCAAGAAGAACATGTTGATGTAAACTTCATTAAAAATAATAATTTCAACAACAATGCTTATCGGAACAATTCTAGTAATAACTATAGGCCATATCCTTATAATAATGGTAACGGTTATGCTAATTCTTATGGGAATTCTTACAACAATAATAGGAATACACCCCCTGGACTTGAAGCTATGCTTAAAGAATTTATTAGTACACAAACTGCCTTTAACAAATCTGTTGAGGAAAAGCTCAATAAAATTGATATTCTTGCTTCTAAGGTTGATAGTCTTGCCTCTGATGTCGATCTTTTGAAATCGAAAGTTATGCCTAATAGGGATATTGAAAATAAAATTGTTACTACAGCAAATGCCATCCAAGTTAGAATTAATGAGAATATAAGATTAATGGCTGAGCTAGCGTGCTAGGTGGGATAGAGAAGAAAATGAGAAACTAGCTAAAGAGAAAAATGTAGCTAAAGTTTGGACCATTACCACCACTAGCAATGCTAATGATTCACATGTTGCTGCACCTCCTACTATTAATGGTAAAATAATTGGTGGTGGCAATGCTTCTACTCCTAGTGCAAAGCGCGCAAAATTACCTGAAACTGCTAAAACTGCTGAAAGCTGCCTGTGATAAAACTGCTGAAATTTTTTCCAACCTTGGGGATGATAATCCCATTGCTTTAGATTGTAATGATTTAGATTTTGATGATTTCCACATCTCTGAAGTTATAAAGTTCTTGCAAAAACTTGCTAAAAGTCCCAATGCTAGCGCTTGTAAACTTGGCTTTCACAAAACATATTACAAATGCTCTCATAAAAGCTAGAGAAGAGAAACTAAAACTTGAAACTTCTATTCCTAGAAAGCTAGAGGATGGTTGGGAGCCCATCATTAAAATGAGAGTCAAAGATTTTGATTGTAATGCTTTATGTGATCTTGGTGCAAGTATTTCGTTATGCCTAAAAAAGTCTATGATATGCTTGACTTGCCACCATTGAAGAATTGTTATTTGGATGTTAATCTCGCTGATAATGCTAAAAAGAAACCTTTGGGGAGAGTTGATAATGTTCATATTATGGTTAACAATAACCTTGTCCCCGTTGATTTTGTTGTCTTGGATATTGAATGCAATGCATCTTGCCCCATCATATTGGGAAGACCTTTTCTTCGAACCGTTGGTGCTACTATTGATATGAAGGAAGGTAATATTAAATATCAATTTCCTCTCAAGAAAGGTATGGAACACTTCCCTAGAAAGAGAATGAAGTTACCTTATGATTCTATTATTAGAACAAATTATGATGTTGATGCTTCGTCTCTTGATGTTACTTGAGTTACACTTTACGCGCCTAGGCTGAAAGGCGTTAAAGAAAAGCGCTTATGGGAGACAACCCATGTTTTTACTACAGTATTTTTGTTTTATATTTGAGTCTTGGAAGTTGTTTACTACTGTAGCAACCTCTCCTTATCTTAGTTTTATGTTTTGTTGTGCCAAGTAAAGTCTTTGATAGTAAAGTAAGTACTAGATTTGGATTAATGCAGTTCCAGATTTCTTTGCTGTCACGAATCTGGGTCTACCTCCCTGTAGGAAGCTCAGAAAATTAAGCCAATTTACGTGCATGATCCTCGGATATGTACGCAACTTTCATTCAATTTGAGCATTTTCATTTGAGCAAGTCTGGTGGCCTAATAAAATCCATCTTTACGGACTGTTCTGTTTTGACAGATTCTGCCTTTTATTTCGCATTGCCTCTTTTGCTATGTTGGATGAATTTCTTTGATCCATTAATGTCCAGTAGCTTTATGCAATGTCCAGAAGTGTTAAGAATGATTGTGTCACCTCTGAACATGTTAATTTTTATTATGCACTAACCCTCTAATGAGTTGTTTCGAGTTTGGTGTGGAGGAAGTTTTCAAGGATCAAGAGAGGAGTATGATGCAATATGATCAAGGAGAGTGAAAGCTCTAAGTTTGGGGATGCCCCGGTGGTTCACCCCTGCATATTATAAGAAGACTCAAGCGTCTAAGCTTGGGGATGCCCAAGGCATCCCCTTCTTCATCGACAACATTATCGGGTTCCTCCCCTGAAACTATATTTTTATTCCGTCACATCTTATGCACTTTGCTTGGAGCGTCGGTTTGTTTTTGTTTTTGTTTTGTTTGAATAAAATGGATCCTAGCATTCACTTTGTGGGAGAGAGACACGCTCCGCTGTAGCATATGGACAAATATGTCCTTAGGCTCTACTCATAGTATTCATGGCGAAGTTTCTTCTTCGTTAAATTGTTATATGGTTGGAATTGGAAAATGATACATGTAGTAATTCTAAAATGTCTTGGATAATTTGATACTTGGCAATTGTTGTGCTCATGATTAAGCTCTTGCATCATATACTTTGCACCCATTAATGAAGAAACACTTAGAGCTTGCTAATTTGGTTTGCATATTTGGTTTCTCTAGAGTCTAGATAATATCTAGTATTGAGTTTTGAACAACAAGGAAGACGGTGTAGAGTCTTATAATGTTTACAATATGTATTTTATGTGAGTTTTGATGTACCGTTCATCCTTGTGTTTGTTTCAAATAACCTTGCTAGCCTAAACCTTGTATCGAGAGGGAATACTTCTCATGCATCCAAAATACTTGAGCCAACCACTATGCCATTTGTGTCCACCATACCTACCTACTACATGGTATTTATCCGCCATTCCAAAGTAAATTGCTTGAGTGCTACCTTTAAAATTCCATCATTCACCTTTGCAATATATAGCTCATGGGACAAATAGCTTAAAAACTATTGTGGTATTGAATATGTACTTATGCACTTTATCTCTTATTAAGTTGCTTGTTGTGCGATAACCATGCTTCAGGGACGCCATCAACTATTCTTTGTTGAATATCATGTGAGTTGCTATGCATGTCCGTCTTGTACTGAAGTAAGAGAGATCTACCACCTTTATGGTTGGAGCATGCATATTGTTAGAGAAGAACATTGGGCCGCTAACTAAAGCCATGATTCATGGTGGAAGTTTCAGTTTTGGACATATATCCTCAATCTCATATGAGAATAATAATTGTTGCCACATGCTTATGCATTAAAGAGGAGTCCATTATCTCGTTGTCCATGTTGTCCCGGTATGGATGTCTAAGTTGAGAATAATCAAAAGCGAGAAATCCAAAATGCGAGCTTTCTCCTTAGACCTTTGTACAGGCGACATGGAGGTACCCCATTGTGACACTTGGTAAAAACATGTGCATTGCAAAGATCCGGTAGTCCAAGCTAATTAGGACAAGGTGCGGGCACTATTAGTATACTATGCATGAGGCTTGCAACTTGTAAGATATAACTTTCATAACTCATATGCTTTATTACTACCGTTGACAAAATTGTTTCATGTTTTCAAAATAAAAGCTCTAGCACAAATATAGCAATCGATGCTTTCCTCTTTGAAGGACCATTCTTTTACTTTTATGTTGAGTCGGTTCACCTATCTCTCTCCACCTCAAGAAGCAAACACTTGTGTGAAGCTGTGCATTGATTCCTACATACTTGCATATTGTACTTGTTATATTACTCTATGTTGACAATTATCCATGAGATATACATGTTACAAGTTGAAAGCAACCGCTGAAACTTAATCTTCCTTTGTGTTGCTTCAATACCTTTACTTTGATTTATTGCTTTATGAGTTAACTCTTATGCAAGACTTATTGATGCTTGTCTTGAAGTACTATTCATGAAAAGTCTTTGCTTTATGATTCACTTGTTTACTCATGTCATTACCATTGTTTAGATCGCTGCATTCATTACATATGTTTACAAATAGTATGATCAAGGTTATGATGGCATGTCACTTCAGAAATTATCTTTGTTATCGTTTTACATGCTCGGGACGAGCAGAACTAAGCTTGGGGATGCTTGATACGTCTCAGACGTATCGATAATTTCTTATGTTCCATGCCATATTATTGATGATACCTACATGTTTTATGCACACTTTATGTCATATTCGTGCATTTTACGGAACTAACCTATTAACAAGATGCCGAAGTGCCGATTCGTTGTTTTCTGTCTGTTTTTGGTTTCGAAATCCTAGTAACGAAATATTCTCGGAATTGGACGAAATCAAGACCCGGGGGCCTATTTTGCCACGAACCTTCCGGAAGACCGAAAGGGATACGAAGTGGGGCGACGAGGCGCCGCCACCATAGGGCCGCGCGGCCAAGGGGGGCCCGCGCCGCCCTATGGTGTGGGCCCCTCGTCGGCCCTCCGACTCGCCCTTCCGCCTACTTAAAGCCTCCGTCGCGAAACCCCCGATGCGAAAAACCACGATACGGAAAACCTTCCCGAGACGCCGCCGCCGCCAATCCCATCTCGGGGGATTCCGGAGATCTCCTCCCGGCACCACTGCCGGAGAGGGGATTCATCTCCCGGAGGACTCTACACCGCCATGGTCGCCTCCGGAGTGATGAGTGAGTAGTTCACCCCTGGACTATGGGTCCATAGCAGTAGCTAGATGGTTGTCTTCTCCTCATTGTGCTTCATTGTTGGATCTTGTGAGCTGCCTAACATGATCAAGATCATCTATACGTAATACTTTATGTTGTGTTTGTCGGGATCCGATGGATAGAGAATACCATGTTATGTTAATTATCAAGTTATTACATATGTGTTGTTTATGATCTTGCATGCTCTCCGTTATTAGTAGAGGCTCGGCCAAGTTTTTGCTCTTAACTCCAAGAGGGAGTATTTATGCTCGATAGTGGGTTCATGCTGCATTGACACACGGGACGAGTGACGAGAAAGTTCTAAGGTTGTGTTGTCTTGTTGCCACTAGGGATAAAACATTGGCGCTATGTCCGAGGATGTAGTTGTTGATTACATTACGCACCATACTTAATGCAATTGTCTGTTGCTTTGCAACTTAATACTGGAAGGGGTTCGGACGATAACCTCGAAGGTGGACTTTTTAGGCATAGATGCGGTTGGATGGCGGTCTATGTACTTTGTCGTAATGCCCAATTAAATCTCACTATACTTATCATGACATGTATGTGCATTGTTATGCTCTCTCTATTTGTCAATTGCCCGATCGTAATTTGTTCACCCAACATGCTTTTATCTTATGGGAGAGACACCTCTAGTGAGCTGTGGACCCCGGTCCATTCTTTTAATACTGAAATACAAATCTGTCTGCAATACTTGTTTTTACTTGTTTTCTCTGCAAACAATCATCTTCCACACAATACGGTTAATCCTTTGTTACAGCAAGCCGGTGAGATTGACAACCTCACCGTTTCGTTGGGGCAAAGTACTTTGGTTGTTGTGTGCGGGTTCCACGTTGGCGCCGGAATCCCCGGTGTTGCGCCGCACTACATCCTGCCGCCATCAACCTTCAACGTGCTTCTTGGCTCCTCCTGGTTCGATAAACCTTGGTTTCTTTCTGAGGGAAAACTTGCTGCTGTGCGCATCATACCTTCCTCTTGGGGTTCCCAACGAACGTGTGAAATACACGCCATCAATACTTCATAGGTATACCATCGATATGGTCCGATTCCGGCAAGCCCGGGTGGCCCAAATATGGTGGTGATGGCATATGGCCCACCGGGCGGCCCAATTGCTGTTGATCAAGATGGAAGATGTCCAGCCCAGGAACAAGGAGCCGGATCCCAACCGGCCTACGAAGGTAGCCAGATCCTAACCGACCTACTGAGGTAGCCGGATCCGAGCCGACCTACTGAGGTAGCCGGATCTGAACCGACCTACTAAGGTAGTCGGATCCGAACCGACCTCTGAGGTAGCCGGATCCATGAAGGCCCATGAAGGTAGCCGGATCCGAAGAGGTCTATGCCAGGAGTCAGATTCGTGAAGGCCCGTGAAGGAAGCCGGATCCATGACGACAAGTTAGGAATAGGTGGATCCTTGATGTACACGGTAATGTAATATTCCGTAGTTAGGCAACTTGTATTCCGGGTAGGACTCTCCGTAGAAACCCTAGATCCGGGCGCCTTTATAAGCCGGATCCCGGGAGCCCTGGAGGCAGATCTCGAAGTAGAGACGAGACAACCACAACTCATTGTAACAACGCGAAAGCGCCCATATAGTTCCAGACAAGCAGCAGTAGGCCCTATCTTCGAGCAGGTGTTCCGAAGCTGGGTAAATCGCGTACCACCGTCCCGAGGACTCTCCGCCCAATGGCCCCTACATCTCCCCCTCGTGAGGATCCCTCCTCCGAGGTACCGTCGAATAGGCAATGACACTCGGTGGTTGAGGAATTATAGCATGAGTTTGTTGAACAACTGGTTTTATTCGAAAGTGTCTCAGGCCGACAAAACTGGACCTGGATTTTTCTTCTGTAACAAATGAAAATGCTATACCTTGCTTTCTTGGCGTTATCTCATATAGTTGGGTAGAGATATGTAAACAGTCTTCTCTCCCGGTTTAATCTGTCTTTATCTCTCTACTCCTCCATGAAGTCAATAACTTCACACAAAATGTAGTCGATACTCGGTAGAAAGGATTATCAATAGAAAAAAGAGGTATGTGGGAGTGTGTCGCTCGCGTAAGGATTATCAATAGGGTTTTCTTCCTAATTAACATGCATATGCATCGCCATTTGTGGAGCCATTGCCGTCCATGAACTCCTATGATTTTCTCAAATCAACCGAGTGCTTGTCGGCATCGCGAGACCAGCAGAAGTATATGAACTGGATGTGAGAAATGTACAGATGCAAACACATGCACACCGGCTACTCCCACTTGGCCTCAATGTGTAACGGCAGGCTTCATGTAAGTGCTCTGGTGAGGGGGTGATGATGTACACAAGCACACGATGGACGTGTGGCCGGCCTTCTTGCATTGGTGATATGAAGATGACATGTGGATGCATGGGACCGACAGACTGATTGCTCTAGGTCGATGGACGGAAAATAAGCTCAGATTAATCTTTGTGGGGATAGAAGGAGAGGGAGGGAGAGAGGGGAAAGAGAGAGATAGGAAGGGGAAGGGGAGACAGAGGGAGAGGGAGGGAGGGAAAGGGAAGGGGAGGGCGAGAGAGAGAGATATCTCGGTGAAAACATAGTCAACGGACTAGGGCACGAGGAAGGGGTTTCATCCGTTGACCGGTGGCTATTGTGAGAGGGTATGTGGCAGAAATACGATAGTGGAGTGATGTTGTGGTGATGGTCTCTTTGATGCATGTTATTTTAGCGGAGCCACGCATGCGTGAGTGACGAAACCGAGTGCTTATTTCAAAAAAAGAGAAACCCACTTGTCGGAGAAAAATAACGAGGAAATGATGGTTTTTTAAAAGGAATGTAGGATGGTTCTTTATTTATCTTTACTATTAAGATGAAACCTGTGAATATCTGGTATCACACATCTAGGAATTACAAACCAAATGACAGTTGTAACTGACAGTCCTTATCCCTCGCGTCCTTTACTCCCGATAATTTTACCTCGGTCACATCTACTTACTATCTCAACAAATTCCCCGTGTAAATAGGCTACAACTAACAAATATTTAATATTGTGTCACACATCTAAAAATTACAAATCAAATGCCACCCGTAACTGACAGTCATTATCCCTCTCGTCCTTCGCTCCTGTCCTTCGCTCCGATACTTTTGCCTTGGTCACATCTACTTAATATCTCAACAAAAAAATTATGTTGACCCATGGTCTAGAAAGCTTATGTACCCAATTGTTAAATACGATTACAATTTTCTCATTATTAAATAAATCCAGAGAACATTTGAGGACCATAGGCTATAGATTCTTATTTTAATCTGTTAGAAATGATAAAGATTAAACTGAGCTTATTTTTCGCCCATGTTAGAACATTATGTTGAATCTTGTATTGTTGAAACTGATATGTATTAACATCAAACTCCATTATGAAATTGATGCTTTGAAAAATCTAATTGACCACAAGTTCGCTATGATTTTTAGGGGAAGGCTAGCACCCATTATACATCGGCATCGCCATGACAATTTTGGAGGCTTCAGAATTTGAAAAAGAAACACTTCCAGCTTAAATACATCTAAAAGATATTAACTGCGGTTTTCTCCGTAACAAAGCACGGACATTCTGCTAGTGGAGCTAGCTTGGCTCTGGTGGTTAGGTCCCTTGTGGTGGAACCAGCCCACCCAAGTTCAAGTCCTAGACTTGGCACGGGTGTTTGCATTTACCTGGATTTATTCCAGGATTTAACCGGCGCTATGCTTTCAGTGGTAGGTGACGTGCCCGTCAACAGCGAGGCGCCAGTGGTGACTTCGTCAACCTCAAGATATGCCGGCTCAGTCTCTCGGAGGTGCTCATAGGGGTAGGGTGTGCGTGCGTGCGTGCGTTCATAGGGGTGTTTGTACGCGCGTGTTTGTGAGCGTCAGTGGCGGGAGTAATTCACGTACACGATAAACGACGATCCTCTTTTCTTTTTAGGGGACGACGATCCTCTTCCTAAGGCATTGTTTAATCATGTTGCTTGTTGGGCCTGATTGTAGATGACTAGTGGACTGTCTGTGGAGTTGACGAGAAGGCCATGCAGTAGGGAATTCCTATATGCCGACCAGGTCGGTGCCTGCACCGCGCCGCATACCCCCGCGCGCGGTGTGGGCCGGCCCAGTTAGGCGATTTTGACTGTTTTTTCTTCTTTTTCTTTTCCTTTCCTTTTATGTTTTATGTTTTTTTTTTTCTTTTTTTCTTGTTTTCTGTTTTCTTTTTCATGTCTCTTTTTTGTTCTCTCGTTTTTTTTCTGTTTAAAAATATTTTTCGAAAATTATCAAATTTGAAAAATGTTCAAGTATGATAAAATTTGAACAAATTTTGAAATTTGAACAAATTTTTAATCTTGAACGAATTTTGAAATTTGAACAAATTTTAAATTTTGAACGATTTTAAAATTTGAACGAATTTCAAAATTTGAACAAAATTTTCATCTTGAACGAATTTCCAAATTTTGGAAGAATTTTGAAATTTGAACAAATTTAAAATTTCGAACGATTTTTAAAATTTGAACGAATTTTGAATTTTGAACAAAATTTTAATTCTGAACAATTTTTGAACCATGGACGATTTCCAAATTTTGAACGAATTTAAAATCAAACGCAAACAGAAAACAGAAATGAAGAAAAAACGTTACTGGGCCGGCCCACAGGCTGGGGAGGGTGTGCGGTGGGTGCACCGCACCAACCAGGTCGGTGTATATCACCCCCCATGCAGTATGGGCGAATGTAGCTAGTGATACCTGACATCCGAAATGGATACATCGACAAATCCTATAGGCCGCACTTGTCGGTGCCTATCAGGCGCCGCACGCCCGCACACCCCGTATTCCGGTTTGGGTCAAGCCCATTAGTGTGTTGGGTTTTCTTCTTCCGATTTCCCTGCTTATTTTATTTCCTTTTATTCGTTTTTCTGTTTTGTTTTTTCTATCCGGGTTTTTGATTTTTTACCATCTTTTATTCTTTTCTTTGTTTTATTCTTTCAAATGCTGTTTATATTTTTGAAAAATTATCAGATTCGAAAATGCTTAGATTCGAAATTTCCTTAAATTTGATAATTATTTAAAATATTCTTATTCAAAAATTGTTGAAATTTGAATAATATTCAGATTTAAAAAATGTTCAATTTTAAAAAATGATTATATTCAAAAATTGATAATTTTTTTAAAAATTACAAATTAAAATTTCAAAATATTTAGATTTAAAAATTATTGGAATTCGAAAAATATTAAATTCGAAAATTTTCCAAATTTTTGAAATTAAAAAATATTTGGAATTCAAAAAAGGTTAGATTCAAAAATTGTTCAAATTTTGAAAAAATAAGATTTGAAACTTGTTGAAATTCAAATATTTTTCAAAATTTTCATGTACTAGAAAAAATATAAATGAACCAGCAAAAGGCAAAAAAGGTATTGGGGGTGAGGAAACTAGTCGCGGAAATGGACTGCATGGATGTTGTGGCGAAACTAGGCAACACCTGGAGATGGACCGTTCGGTTTATGGTCCGCTGGTTGAGGAGCTCAAGGCACTTTTTCGAGGTTTCGATCATCACACGATCACTCATGTGCAATGCTCTTGTAATGGGGTAGCACATAGCTTAGCAAACGATAGATGTGACAATAAAGTATGTAAGACTTGGGTTGGCTGTTGATGCCGGTGTTTAAATGAAGTCCTAGTGTTTGATAAAAAAAAGCCAAACGAATTGTCCTTATTTATTGCCATCTATGGATACAAATATTTGTACCCGTAACTAGAAGATGTTACTAAAGCTAGCAAGTACATATTCTCCTAACTAGTGCAGTAACTAAATTAGCTAGTTTTGCACGGCTTTTCTGAACAAGTACACTCAACACGAGTGTATGCCGAGTAATGAATATAAAGCTCTTGGGTCTACAGAACTAAACTCATGTCTGACAAAATGCTTCAGACGAGGTCTTCGATTCTTTCGTTCGGTGTTGCGCTCCATGTTAGAAGCATGCGTCCATGAGGCAGCAGCAACAACAGGCCGCGAGACTGAAAGCGAAACAAGAAACAGATATCAGAACAGCAGTATAGTTTGTGCTGGCAAGCAATGTGTTACTAGTAGTGTTTGGCAGGTTATGTTAGTTATGTGTATGGTGATCAGAGGACAATGTTGGCGTAGTTAATGGCGTCTACTGGGTTGGCGTCCTAGTCCATCGTCTCCCATGCAGTGCTCTGCATGTAATATGACAGCTCCGGACGTGTCAATGTCTCGAATGTAGCACAACGTGACCCCGTTTTCTCGGTATCTGTCCATTTTCTTGACATCATACACCATCTGAATTTAATTTTAGTTGCAGTTTTGAAGTTGTCAATGGATTCCAAATCATGACCACATAGATAACGCGGGAAAGATCGACGTGGGGAGGTGATGTTGCAGGTTACGTACCATCCTTGGGCGAACGACGGGCCCTCGTGCCGGTGCGGCGGCGGCGGGGGAGGCTGCGCGTACGGAGGAGGGTACTGCGGCGGCGCGTAGCCGTAGGGCTGCGCGTACGCGTGCGCCGGGTACGCCATCGGCGGCGGCGGAGGGTACTGCTGGCCCGGCGGAGCGTACTGCCCGCGGTTCTGCTGCTGCGGCGACGGCGGGTACTGCTGGTTCGGCGGAGGAGGGTAAGGCTGGTTCTGCGGCGACGGCGGGTACGGCTGGTTCTGCGGCGACGGCGGGTACGGCTGGTTCTGCGGCGGCGGCGGGTACGGCTGCTGGTGCTGGCTCTCCTCCACGCCGGTCTTGGCGTACGGATCCATCGGGTACCCTGATCCAAGATCACGAACAAGTCCATGTCAGCGCAAAGAGAGCAATCCCAGTTTTAAATTGTCAAATGCTTCAGAAAACGCAATCCTGAATTCTAAAATGTCAGATGCTGCAGAAAATGAAAACATAAACCGGTTCTTGCAAACTGTCGGCCCCGGTTGTTTATTAACAAGGCAATGTCAACGAGATTTCGCCCGCGTGGCAAGAAAACAAAGCAAAATCGAATGAAAGCATGGCATTCACGATACAGAGTTGAAACGAGCGATTTAATAAACATTCCGACGAGCATTTGAAAATTGGGATGACGATAATTGGCAGGCACGTCTCACCTTGTGGCGGGGGAGCGCCGACAGGGGCGTGCGGGTTGTAGTAGCTCATCGCTCCTCGGATCAACTCTTACCGGCCGCGGCGACGAAGAACTGACGAAAGCGAAAGAAATCTGTCGTGCTCTGCTTGATCCGGAAGACGCGATCGAAGGGAGGAGAGTGCTGCTGGTTGACGAGGTAGACGAGCCTAACTTGAAGCCAGAGGACCAGGAGCTGGCTAAGTAATGTTGCTATTCTTGGCAGCAAGACCAGACACCCAATGCTCCACCCAGTGCATGCGAAGAGAGCAGCATGAACGGTTGTGGTTTTACCGGATTTGATGTACGAGATCAACCAGTTTATTTTGCGCGGTGTTCATCAAAATTTCTTTGAGCATCTCTAACCACCGATCCCCTATAATCGGTTGGACTAAAAAAATTACTCCTCCCAGATGCAACTACACCTCATCTTGTAGAAGGTTTAACTAAAAATTACAATGAGTAAAATACATGGTAATTACTTCAACTTGTCGGCCGGGTTCAATTTCATCACCGTACACCCATAATACCAAATTACGGTCACTAAAGACAAGGAAAGTGCTCACATACGGTCACTGGATCGAGGACCTAGGGGTATTTGCTGATCTGGCGCACGTAGGACCCACTTGCCAGGCCTGGCAGGTTGTAGGCTATGCAATTAATTTTGCAAAAAACCCCGACACTGATTTTCCTTCTTTTTTTTCTCCTTCCTCCTCTCTCACCTAAATCCGATCTGAATCGCCGCCGGCCAGCTCCTCCGTGCACCACCGCTGATGCACGGGGGCAGGCCACCCCCGCGTCTGTTAACCCCCACAGTCCAACGCGGGCCTCGTCGCCGCCATCGGGCTCCTCTGCCAGGAAGTCGATCCCTCCACTTCGAGCCCCGACCTGCATACGGACAATGGCCGCGAGGCGCGAGCACGCGTGTGCGCCTTGCAAGAGTGGTATCGAGCAGCAGTTGCTGCACCGCGTGTCGCCCCTCCTCGCTCGCGGTTGCCCTCTGCTCCAGTCAGCGCAATCCCAAGGGCGACGCGCGCCTCCTCCGTAGTAGCACCACCGAGGTCAACCGCGCCTTCACGGCTTCACCGAGCAAGAGGTCTCCGTCGCAGGCCTCAGGCGCTGCGTGACGATGCGAACCCAGGGGACGCCCCCCGCGGCGGCAACCTCAGCGGGCGCCTCGATCAGACCCTGCTGGGCCACGTCGGTGGTGCCGGCCAGGGGCTTGCGCCTTGCCGTCCTCTCGCCCGAGCAGGTCGCCCAGCTGGAGCTCCCGGCAGACGCCAACCCGTTCCGCCCGTGTTGAGTTTAGCTACTTCACGCTGCGGCTGCTCTAGCGAGAAATCCACAGCGTCTGCTCCAGCAAGATGGAAGCCGACGGCGCCGGTGAGGTGGGATGGGACTATGGGAGGAGTGGGTGATGGCGGAGGCATGCTGCTGCGCCGCGCGCCCCTGCCGCTTGGAGCGATGGTGATCTTGCGCGACCACCAGCCGATCTTGCGCGGCCTCGTGCGCCGACGTCCTCGATACGGCATGCATCCAGGACGGTGGAGGAGGACGTTGGTTGTTGCGTGCCGCGTCGCCAGGGAAAGCTCCAGGCCAGGACGGACGGATTTGGTGAGGGAGGAGACTGGAGAGGAAAGGGGATATTTAGGTTATTTCTGCACATCCTCTTTAGGGGTCTTTTTGCAAAACGAAATTCACTGCTGGAACCCATGTGTGCTAACTGGTGGATCCTACACGTGCCACATGAGCGAATACGGCTAGCTCCTAAACTCAGTGACCGTATGTGAGCGTGTTCCTCATGTTTAGTGACCGTAATTTGGTATTATGAGTGTACGGTGATCAGATCGAACCCCACCAACAAGTTCAGGTACCCTTCATTACAATACTCTACCTCGACCGTGCCGTTTATAATTTTATCTCTCAATCCGCGTTGGTGTTCTCCCCCTCCACCATGCAACGCTGCCAGTCATGTGTCTACCGACTACCAAAAGCCTACGCCGACACCTCACACCATCCGCCCCACTTGATGTCGATGGAATCGACTAGTAGCCCCGGCACCGCTGCCGTGTCGATTTCTTTGATTTGATACAAACCGAAGCTGCGACGACCTCAATTTCCTTCAAAACATAGTTGGCGGTTGATGAATATGACATAGTTCGAGCGTAGGGGAGCCAACATCTAGTGAATCGAGAAGGACATCGACGAAATTCCGATCAACGTACTTCGGCCGCTGCGAGCTTGGTGTGCGGCTGACGACCGAGGTAGGAGAGGGATCTTCGTCTATGGGCCACCTCCATGGTGAAATGCTCCATGAGCGCGAACAACGCCGCCACTGGATGCACGACCCGCGCCGCCTCTGACTCCGACGCCATAAGTACCTAGGGTTTACCGAGTTGAGATTTTTTTCTTCCAAATTGAACCAATTTGATTTGATTTTTTGAAACTGTAGGATACAAGGTGTGAGGCATGCGGTGCCCATGGCTGGCAATCTTTGTTGAAGCATTGTGAAGAGGGAAAGATGGCGACCTTAGAAGATTTGAACTTCACAATCGACCAAAAGAAGAAGGTCGAAGATGAACTCGAGTTAGCTTGTGAATAGATGCATAAGAAGGAGGAGTTCATGAAGAACATTGAAGAAGTTAAGAAGAAAATAGAAGATGAAACGATGCAACTGGAGTTGTATATCGCTGACACTGACGAATACAATAACAAGGCAAATCAAAAAAAATCCTGAAGATGTATGAAAAATATGTATAAAGAAAAAATTGCCTTTAATATGCATTTGTTGAAATTATGATATTAATCGCGATTGTAATTGCAATGATAGGTTTCCATCGTGATTTGAAATAGGTTGTAGCCAAATCGAAAGTATTCGACGAAACGTATGAGATGCCCTTAGAGCATCCCAGCCGCGTCCCTTAAACGATGTCCAAAATGCGTGCCACAGATAGACCAAATTGGGTCCGCCGTCATCCCTCAAACATATTTGAAACAAAATTGTTCCAGAAAAAACTGCAAATTCAAAAAGAAAACAGTCTCGGTGTTGAATTCAAAGTTCCTGCCACTAAAATGCGAAGTACGAACACTAATATTACAAGACGACATAGCACCAAATCAAATCGAAGGAGGCTCATCTCTCGCCGCATGCTTCTCCGACGATGTCCCCTCCTGTTCGCTCGTTGTCCACGTTGCCGCAATCCGCCTTTAATGATCGCCCACAGTCGATGTTGCCATCGAGAGTTGCGACGGGAGCTAGCATACCTTGGATTATGACACGGTTCGTGGCCACCTCCTTCTTGATGCACGCCTTGGCCGCCGCTATCAGAATTTCGCCGGATGAGGATGTCCTTATAGTCGTCTTCTGACATTCCCGTCGTCTTCGTCTTTGTTGACGCATCCGTGCGTGGCTTGATGAAGGCGCCATTTGCCCCATTCAGTGCTTTCCGCGCAGGCGCCTTCAGAGCTTTTGACGGCATGGCAGCGGGGGAGCTCGGCTTGCGTTGGCGGTGATGGTTTGGGTGGGAGAAATGAAATGTGGAGTGGAAAGTGCAAATCAAATATGATTGGCATGTGTCCACTACAGGGGTGGCTGGTGGCCTGTTTCTCGCTACCCGCTCATGTCCGACGCTCACCACGACCCATGTGGGTCAGGTACTAAGGCATAGAATTGATGCATTAACCAAATATTTCAAAATCTTAACTAATGTTAAGAGGCTGGTTAGGTCTAAAACCTTAGGGGTGGCACTAGATCGTGAAAGACAACAGCTAGAACACCTAAAGGACATTAAAAGAGAGAGAGGGAGATCATCATTACGAATTCCTGCAGATGCCATCATCACCTGCTCGTTGCACACGTGAAACAGGGAGGCTATGGGTGAGGTAGATGATCTAGAGATCCTCCGATCCCCTCCGTTCTCCAGCGCCACTGCCCTGGCACTGGCGGTGGGTAGCTTGATCTTCCAGTCGCTGCTGTGCCTCCCTAGATTGGTAGGGCTTATGGAATTGTGGGGGGAGCAGTGAGCTGATCGTGAACCATGTGAATCAGATCGTAGCCAGCCTCCCCCTTTTATATGGCACATGCAACAGGGGACCAAACCATCGAGTTGGTTTTGGTGCCCCCGATCAGGGCGCGTTAGATGCGTACGAGGTGGCCACGAACGTTTGTTCGTGGGCCTCCTCCTTAACGTCATTTTGACTGAATCGTTTATGTCCTTAAACCTGACAGGTCAACCAACATTCTCCCCCTTGATCGTTAAGTTTAACATCATTTGCCCATTCTCCATAGGAATAATAAACCAAAGTGAGGTGTTGCAACAACCAATGAAATGCTATTGAACCTCAGCACTTATGGCATACCAGCCTATCTCGAAATGGATAACATTTTACTTATTGGGAGTGGTTTTCATAGTGGTCCCTTTATTCTAGAATCATAAGGCTTTTAGTAATCCCATGCCAGCAACATGCTCACGAAAAATACTGGGTGGTAAGGCTTTCGTTAGTGGATCTGCAAGCATACGAGTTGTACTTATATGCTTAACATTAGTTGTTTGATCATGGATCCTATGCTTCACAATATGATACTTAATGTCAATGTGTTTGACAGCATCACTTAACTTGTTGTTATCCGCATAGAAAACTGCGAGTTCATTATCGTAGTACAATAGAAGTGGCCTAGAAATGTTGTCGACCATTTTAAGCCCGTGAATAAAATTCTTTAGCCATACAACCTGCCTAGTAGCCTCATAACATGCTATAAACTCTGCTTGCATCGTAGTTGAAGCAACTATCATTTGTTTGGAGCTTTTCCACGATGTAGCTCCTCCGGCATGTGCGAATATGTAACCTGACGTGGATTTCTTACTATCCACACAACCGGCATAATTAGAAGCAGAATAACCAACGACTTCTAGGCTATCAGACCTTTTGTATGTAAGCATGTAATCTTTTGTTTCTTGCATATAACGCAAGACTTTCTTTAAAGCCTTCCAGTGGTCTAGTCCTGGATTTGATTGGAATCTGCCAAGCATCCCGGTTATAAAAGCTAAGTCAGGGTGTGTACAAACTTTTGCATACATGATGAGCATAAGGAACTTACTTCATCTTATCAGTTTGATTTGGTTCCTCAGACATTGAAATATCCCAAACTTATCACCCTGACTATTGGAGCAGGCGAGCCAGAGCACTTGTGCATATTGAATTTCTTTAGTACTCACTCAAAGTATGCCTTTTGTGATAGTTCCAACACAACTTTACACGTATCTCGATGAATCTAAATGCCGAGGACATATGAAGCTTCACCGAGATCTTTCATATCAAAATTGGAAGACATAAAATTCTTGGTCTCGTGCATCATATCATTATCACTGCAGGCCAATAATATGTCATCCACATACATGACTAATATTGTGAACCTACTGCCCTTAAAGTTAACATAAATTCAGTTGTCCACAATATTTTCAGTAAAACCAAAAGTTCTAATAATCTTATTGAACTTGAGGTACCACTGTCTTGAAGCTTGCTTCAAGCCATAGATGGATTTCTTCAGACGACAAGCCAAATGTTCCTTTCCTTCCACAAGAAAACCTTATGGCTGAGTTATGTATACATCTTCATTAAGGTCACCATTTAGAAATGCCGTCTTAACGTCCATTGATGCAATTCTAGGTCGAAATGAGCTACCTGAGCCATGACGATCCTAAAAGAATCTTTAGATGACACAGGGGAGAAAATCTCATTGTAATCGATTCCTTCTCTCTGCATGAACCCTTTTGCCACAAGTCTAGCTTTGAACCTTTCGATGTTCCCTTTGGAGTCGTACTTGGTTTTGTAGATCCATTTGCAGCCTACTCTTTTGGCACCATTAGGAACTTCTACTAAGTCCCAAACAACGTTTGAGCCCATAGATTTCAACTCGCATTCCATGGCAAGTTTCCACTTGGACGAATTCAAACTTTTGATGGCCTCCTTGTATGAGGTTGGATCCTCCACCTTTCCTATATCATCTACATCCTCACTCATGTAAGTGACATAATCATCTGTGATGGCTTTTCTTCTTTCTCGATGTGATCTTCTCACAGGAGATGGTGACATGGTGTGGTAGAGGGGCATCATTATTATGAGGATCTTCTTCATTATCTGACTGGTGATTTTCTTCACCTTCTGGATTTACATTAATTTCAGGATCACCATCACGTTGAGGACCTGAACTGTGAGGTTCAGTCTCAACATGAGAAGTGATACTCTTCTGCATCGGTAGAACGACCTCTTGGATAATCGGGGATGGAGCACACACCCGCTTTTCCTCAAGATCAATCTTCCTTACTTTAGTAACTTCATTATCCTCAAAAAAAATACCACTTGTCGGGTCTCCACGTACTTAGTGGTATGGCCGGAGCAATAGAAACGGTATCCCTTTCCCCTATGCGGGTATCCGACGAAGAAACAACTAACCGTTTTTTGATCTAACTACTTAAGTTGTGGATTGCAAATTCTAGCTTCAGCAGGACAACCCCACACATGTAAATAATTCAAGCTTGGTTTCTTTCCCGTCCACATCTCGTGAGGTGTGTCCGGTGCTGACTTAGTGGGAGCAAGATTTAAAATATGTGCAACCGTCTTCAATGCCTCCATCCATAGGCTTACTGGCAAACTTGCATGACTGAGCATGCTACGCACCATATCCAAAAGCGTCTGATGCGTGCAATTAACACACGTCCGTTGGGAACCCCAAGAGGAAGGTGTGATGCGTATAGAAGCAAGTTTTCCCTCAGAAAGAAACCAAGGTTTATCGAACCAGGAGGAGCCAAGAAGCACGTTGAAGGTTGATGGCGGCGAAGTGTAGTGCGGCGCAACACCAGGGATTCCGGCGCCAACGTGGAACCTGCACAACACAACCAAAGTACTTTGCCCCAACGTAATGCTGAGGTTGTCAATCTCACCGGCTTGTCTGTGAACAAAGGATTAACCGTATTGTGTGGAAGATGATTGTTTGCGAAGAACAGTAAAGAACAATTGTAGTAGATTGTATTTCAGATGTAAAGAATAGGACCGGGGTCCACAGTTCACTAGTGGTGTCTCTCCCATAAGATAAATAGCATGTTGGGTGAACAAATTACAGTTGGGCAATTGACAAATAAAGAAGGCATAACAATGCACATACATATATCATGATGAGTACTATGAGATTTAATCAGGACATTACGACAAAGTACATAGACCGCCATCCAGCATGCATCTATGCCTAAAAAGTCCACTTTCAGGTTATCATCCGAACCCCTTCCGGTATTAAGTTGCAAGCAACATACAATTGCATTAAGTATGGTGCGTAATGTAATCAACACAAATATCCTTAGACAAAGCATCGATGTTTTATCCCTAGTGGCAACAAAGACATCCACAACCTTAGAACTTTCCATCACTGTCCCGCATTTAATGGAGGCATGAACCCACTATCGAGCATAAATACTCCCTCTTGGAGTTACAAGTATCAACTTGGCCAGAGCCTCTACTAGCAACGGAGAGCATGCAAGAACATAAACAACTCATATATGATAGATTGATAATCAACTTGACATAGTATTCAATATCCATCGGATCCCAACAAACACAACATGTAGGATTACAAATAAACGATCTTGATCATGATAGGCAGCTCACAAGATCGAACATGATAGCACAATTAGGAGAAGACGACCATCTAGCTACTGCTATGGACCCATAGTCCAGGGGTGAACTACTCACACATCGATCCGGAGGCGATCATGGCGATGAAGAGTCCTCCGGGAGATGATTCCCCTCTCCGGCAGGGTGCCGGAGGCGATCTCCCGAATCCCCCGAGATGGGATTGGCGGCGGCTGCGTCTCTGGAAGGTTTTCCGTATCGTGGCTCCCGGTACTGGGGGTTTCGCGACGAAGACTATATGTAGGCGGAAGGGCAGGTCAGGGGGCGTCACGAGGGGCCCACATGCTAGGGCCGCGCGGCCAGGGGCTGGGCCGCGCCGCCCTGTTGTGTGGCCACCTCGTGGCCCCACTTATTATCTCCTCCGGTCTTCTGGAAGCTTCGTGGAAAAATAGGCCCCTGGGCGTTGATTTCGTCCAATTCCGAGAATATTTCCTTACTAGGATTTCTGAAACCAAAAACAGCAGAAAACAGCAACTAGCTCTTCGGCATCTCGTCACTAGGTTAGTGCCGGAAAATGCATAATAATGACATATAATGTGTATAAAACATGTGAGTATCATCATAAAAGTAGCATGGAACATAAGAAATTATAGATACGTTTGAGACGTATCAAGCATCCCCAAGCTTAGTTCCTACTCGCCCTCGAGTAGGTAAACGATAACAAAGATAATTTCTGAAGTGACATGCTATCATAATCTTGATCAATACTATTGTAAATCACATGAGATGAATGCAGCGATTCGAAGCAATGATGAAGATAATGAGTAAACAACTGAATCATATAACAAAGACTTTTCATAAATAATACTTTCAAGACAAGTATCAATAAGTCTTGCATAAGAGTTAACTCATAAGCAATAAATTCTTAGTAGAAAGCTTTGAAACAACACAAAGGAAGATATAAGTTTCAGCGGTTGCTTTCAACTTTAACATGTATATCTCATGGATAATTGTCAACACAAAGTAATATAACAAGTGCAATAGGTAAACATGTAAGAATCAATGCACACAGTTTACACAAGTGTTTGCTTCTAAGATAGAAAGAAGTAGGTAAACTGACTCAACAATAAAGTAGAAGAAAGGCCCTTCGCAGAGGGAAGCATGGATTACTATTTTTGTGCTAGAGCTTTTCATTTTGAAAACAAGAAACAATTTTGTCAACGGTAGTAATAAATCATATGAGTTATGTATAAGATATCTTATAAGTTGCAAGCCTCATGCATAGTATACCAATAGTGCTCGCACCTTGTCCTAATTAGCTTGGATTAACACGGATTATCATTGCATAACATATGTTTCAACCAAGTGTCACAAAGGGGTACCTCTATGCCGCCTGTACAAGGGTCTAAAGAGAAGGTTCGCATTGGATTTCTCGCTTTTGATCATTCTCAACTTAGACACCCATACCGGGACAACATAGACAACATATAATGGACTCCTCTTTTAATGCTTAAGCATTCAACAACAGTTAATATTTCTCATAAGAGATTGAGGATTTGTGTCCAAACTGAAACTTCCACCATGATTCATGGCTTTAGTTAGCGGCCCAATGTTCTTCTCTAACAATATGCATACTCAAACCATTTGATCATGAAAATCGCCCTTACTTTAGACAAGACGAACATGCTGTTGCGGTCAGAAACCCACCGGCGAGCAGCGACGGGCAACACAGTAGAGCCGGGAGGCTTCCAAGACTGCGGCTGGCCCTGGTCCCTCGAGCGACGGCCCGCAAAGACTCGGCACGCACGTCCGATGCTGTTGCAGGGCGTGCCACCCGACCTATACCGGTCGGGAAGGTGATGGATTTGCCTCGCTTAGTTTCCTGCATGGCATACACGTAAACATTAAATACGAGCCTCGATCGGCTCTCGAGTTGTCCCGTGAATCGGCTCAAGGAGCCGATCCACCCATTATCCGTATGAGGTATACGGTCACATGGTGGTCTTGCTTGATCAAAACAAAGCTAAAACGACCTACTACGATTTAGGGTTTTCACCACATAATCGGAACATCCTACGCGTGATTGAGCCTGGCGGCCACGCACGGTGATCATAAACCAACCCTAGACAAGGCCTAAAAACAACATGAAGTTGATCCCCGAACATCCTGTCTAGGGCTAGCAAACTACACCCTACGTGCCACTGGATCCTTCAACCCGTTTGTAAGGCCTAACTATGCAGATATTAAACTAATCCTTGAAGAACAAGGAGCAATCATAACGGATCGGATCTACTAAGTAACGATCAAGCGGGGTGCCGCCCTTACACCTAAGATAGGCGTAAGGGCGGCTAGACGTCTAAGGGTTGCATGGACGAAAGCATATGATACGACGGAACAATGCTAACCCTAACACATCTATGATAACTACGTTGCTCGCCATCAAAAAGGCTTCAGCACGAGCAACGCATGAATCAACGAATAAACGTTACTGCCTAGATCGCAAGATGCGATCTAGGCAGCATGATGCTTACCCGGAAGAAACCCTCGAAACAAGGGAGTTGGCGATGCGCCTAGATTGGTTTGTGGTGAACGTGATTGTTGTTTATTCCATAAACCCTAGATACATATTTATAGTCCGTAGACTTTCTAACGTGGGAATAATCCCAACCGTGCACGAGCCAAATTCTATCTAACCGACACGTATCCTACTATATTTACGAGATACACGGGCAAACTAGCCCAAACTTTGTATACAAGGCCGATTCATGTATTTCTTCCAAGTATATTCTTCAAGCCCATCTTTAATCGCGGCCCACCTCTGATCCGGTCAAATTCTGGTGATAACACATGCCCCCCTGGTTTTGGAAATGACAATTCCAAAATCATCCTGCTTTTCCTTCGTCGGGTCATGTCGTGACAGAGCAGAACCGTCGCAGTATCCCTTCATTATGATACCTTGCCTTCTCACCTTCTCCGCATGATTTGATGGTTTTGGCATCACATCCTCGGGAACCGCTGCAGCATTGAATCATCTCCACTATGTCGCCTCAATTTTAACTGCATCGAGTAATTTGCTTCTTCATCCTCTTCCTCAGTATCAGACACCGAAAAAGCCCTCCTCCACCATGGACTCATCCTCCTCCTCTGCTGCATCGGCTCTCTCCTTCCAATCCTCTTCCTCAAGCGAGCCGATGCCAGAGCACAACCAATGGGAAGAGCCGGAGTGGGATTTTGACTTCGTGCTCGACGGCCCACCCGAAGCCTTCGTCGGGTCAGATGGCGACTTGCCCCTGACCGATGGAGAGGACGACCTCCGTTTCCTGATTGATGGAGAACTGGTGGTGGAGAGTGAGGATGACCTCCTCTCTTGGGGTAACTTCGCTCCCTCCGGCGAAGAGGAAGAAGAGGAGGATGAAGAGGACGACGCCTCCTCCGACGAGGAGGAAGAGGAAGGCGACACTTCCTCCGACGAGCCGCCTGCGAAGCGCTTCCGCGGCTGGGCCTGGTCAAACGACGACGAGGACGATGATGACGAGGAAGAAGCCCCCGTCGAGGGTTACGGCAGTAGCGACGAGGAGCTTGCCAGCAGCAGCACCGGCGGCGGCTACAATGGCGACGATGAGGACAGCGACGGTCCCTAGAGCAGGGGCCAATTAGTATAGTACTAGCAGTAGAAATCTGCCCTCCTTTTGTTCTTCCGCTCCTGAGCAATCGGCTCTTTCTTTATAAGAAATCCTATTATTAATGAAGAAAATATTCCCTTCCTAATTTTGCTTTCTTGTTAATTTTGCCGATTGTCAAACGAAGTTGCTGTACAAAGAGCCGATGGCAAGGCATCGGCCTGCACTATAAACACGATTTGAGGCCAACAGTCGCCTATTCGTACGGTCAAACAGGTCCAGTCCAAGTCCAAACCATCCTCCATCCTCAAACGCGCAGACTCAAGTCCTCAGCAAATCCACTGGGAGATTCATCTCAGATATCATGACCTCTGGTCTGAAACTGATCCGTTAACCTGCTCAACTGAGCTTGTTCCCCTAGAGTCGATAGCAATGCATCGACTTTTATTATACCGTTCTCAAGTCGATGTCTGTGCATCAGCTGTGATTTGTATATTTTGTTTACTGGCCGATTTAAAATCGGCCCCCATATCTCACTGCCCATCGTCCCATATGCTTGGAATTTTTTTTTACTGGCCGATTTAAAATCGGCCCCCATATTTCACTGCCTATCCTCCCACATGCTTGGGAAATACTTCTTGAGATGCTGGCCATTGACGGCCACTGGGAACTTCACACCATCCAGCTGTTCAAGCATGTAGGCATTGCCCTTCAAAACCTGGATGACTTTGTAAGGACCGTGCCAATTAGGAGACCATTTGCCATATGCTTTATCCTTGGTTCCTAGTGGTAACACGGCCTCCCATACTAAATCACCAACCTGAAACTCCTTTGGTCTCACCTTCTTATTGTACGCACGGGCTACCCTGGCTTTGTTCTCTTTTATTTTCTCCAACGACCAAAGTCTAAGTTCCGTTGCGTCCTCAATAGTGTCACTCATCAGGGTTGCATATTCTTCGTACCGCCAGGTCATTCCGAAACGTGACACGTCTCGATCCAGCCGTAATTTCCCAAGGTAATACTGGCTTCCTCGCCCATAGACAAGCCGATATGGCGAAGTCTTTATAGCTCCATGACATGACATGCGATAGGCCCACAAAGCTTCGACAATGTCTCATGCCACACCCTAGGGTTCTCGTCAATCTTCCTCTTA
>NC_061510.1:62747605-62762356 GCF_022539505.1 Lolium rigidum | reverse complement strand
TGTCTTTGTTTCGGATATAGGTGGTGCATGGACAACTTAAAAGATTGCCGAATCGCTTCATCATTGTATTGCTAGGTTTAATTACCATTCAATTTCTCTGAGGTTACGTAATATTTTTTCAAAGCCTTGCGGTGATGTAATATTTAGTTAGTTTTTATAGTTCTTTTCGCGCATTTTTCTATGGTGCTTGTGGTAAGTGAGGCTGTCAGAGCGAAATCATGTCTTTGCGTAAATATTCTCGATATCTAAATCACAAATTCCCATCCCTTAAACGGCCCAATTAAGCGAAATCACATATGTGCCTGGCCCGCAAAATCCTAAAGCGCCTATTATGCCGGCATATAAACGGCAACTAAACTAGTGGGCCATCCCGGTTGATTTATGGTGGACCCCACCCTCTAATTGGGCCTAGGCCCACTTGCTTCAAGGTGGACCCCACCCTAGCGGGTCGACACTGTCGCAACGAAAAGCGGGCCCCACAAGATTATTGGGCCGGCCCACTAACTTGTTGGGCCAGCCTAGCTCGCTTTTATGGTGGACCCCACTTGCTAGCTGGGCCGGCCCGATTACTGGGATAGTGGGCCCCACATTTGTTGTGGGCCGGCCCGCGAACTGTTGGGCCGGCCCACTTGCTATATGGTGAACCCCGCTTACTAGCGGGCCGGCCCATTAACGGGAATGTGGGACCCACATTTGTTTTGGCCGGCCCACTATCTTGTTGGGCCGGCCCACTTGCTATATGGTGGACCCCACGACTAAATGGGCCGTGCCCTTTAACAGAAAGCGGGACCCACCGTGTTTTTGGCCGGCCCGCTATCTTGTTGGGCCAGCCCACTTGCTATATGGTGGACCCCACATACTAAATGGGCCGGCCCTTTAACAGGAAAGTGGGACCCATCTGTGTTTTGGCCCGGCCCACTATCGTGTTGGGCCGGCCCACTTGCTATATGGTGGACCCCACATACTTAATGGGCCGGCCCTTTAACAGGAAAGTGGGTCCCACAAGGTAATTGGGCCGGCCCAGTTGCTTTAAGGTGGACCCCACTTGTTAAATGGGCCGGCCCGATAACAGGAAAGTGGGCCCCACATGCCTTGTGGGCCGGCCCTTTTGCACGTTGACCGAGTCAAACGAGTGCATTCGGCCGGACCACATGCTTAGTGGGCCGGCCCGTTTAAATTTTGACCGATCAACCTTAGAGGTTAGGCCCGGCCCACGTAACTAATGGACCAGCCCGGCTATATAGTTGACCGGTCAAACTAAGTCGAGCTGGCACTGGCCACGCAAACTTAATGGGCCGGCCCGCTTAAGACGTGGCGAGGCCTCGTGTGGGCCTACCATCTACCACGGGGTTTCAAGTAGGTTAACGCCGTTAAGCCGCGTTATCGGCGTCCGCCACGTGTCGGTTGCATGACGTCGGCGAGTCAACGGGCTCCCGAAAACACTTGCGCAACGGTCCGATTTTCCGTGGCGGAAGGGCGCCCAAACGCGACGGACCGAAAAACGTCGTAGGACTTTGCCTGACGCAGTTTCGACAATAGAACCCATATCGTCGGGTTAGGCCCATAGGCGACGAAAAATACCCCTTAGTGGACGATTTTGGGACGTTGTCTATCAGAACTTTTCTTGTAGTGCTTGTTATCGTTTACCTACTCGAGGGCGAGTAGGAACTAAGCTTGGGGATGTTTGATACGTCTCCAACGTATCTATAATTTCTTATGTTCCATGCTAGTTTTATGACATTACCTACATGTTTTGTTCACACTTTATATCGTTTTGATGCGTTTTCGGAACTAACCTATTAACGAGATGCTCGAAGTGCCGGTTCCTGTTTTACGCTGTTTTTGGTTTCGAAATCCTAGTAAGGAAATATTCTCGGAATTGGACGAAATCAACGCCCACGATCTTATATTTCAAGGAAGCTTCCAGAGCACCGAAGAGGGGCCAGAGGAGAGCCAGGGGGCCCCACCCCACATGGCGGCGCGGCCAAGGGGGGGGCGCCCCCCTATTGTGAGGTGGCCCCGTGGCCCTTCCGACTCCGACTCTTCGCCTATATAAGCCTCCCTGACCTAAATCTTCGATACGAATAAGCCACGATACGGGAAAAGTTCCAGAGCCGCCGCCATCGCGAAGCCAAGATTCGGGGGACAGAAGTCTCTGTTCCGGCACGCCGCCGGGACGGGGAAGTGCCCCCGGAAGGCATCTCCATCGACTCCATCGCCATCTTCATCGCCGCTGCTGTCTCCTATGATGAGGAGGGAGTAGTTCTTCCTCGAGGCTAAGGGCTGTACCGGTAGCTATGTGGTTAATCTCTCTCTCATGTACCCCAATACAATGATCTCATGAATTGCCTTGCATAATTGAGATCCATATGATGAGCTTTGTATCACTATTAATCTATGTGCTACTCTAGTGATGTTATTAAAGTAGTCTATTCCTCCTTCATGATGTAAAGGTGACGGTGTGTGCATCATGTAGTTCTTGGCGTAGGTTATGATTGTAATCTCTTGTAGATTATGGAGTTAACTATTACTATGATAGTATTGATGTGATCTATTCCCCCTTTCATAGCTATTGGTGACGGTGTGTATGCTATGTTAGTTCTCGGTCTAAATTGCAATGATCTATTATGCTCTAAAGGTTACTTAAATATGAACACCGAATGTTGTGGCGCTTGTTAACTCCGGCTTGAGGGAGCTCTTGTAGCCCTACACAATGAATGGTGTTTGTTATCAAACAAGAGTATATGTAGCACAAGTGAGGAGAAGTTATTTATTATGTGATCAATGTTGAGAGTGTCCACTAGTGAAAGTATGATCCCTAGGCCTTGTTTCCAATACTTCAAACACCGCTTACTTACTGTTCTACTGCATGTTTACTTGCTGCAATATTTACTTCATATCGCAATTACCATCTACCACCATCTATATCATCTGCGTTTTAATATCTCTTCGCCGAACTAGTGCGCCTATACATCTGACAAGTGTATTAGGTGTGTTGGGGACACAAGAGACTTCTTGTATCGTAATTGCAGGGTTGCTTGAGGGGAATATCTCTGACCTTTACCTCCCTGAGTTCGATAAACCTTGGGTGATTCACTTAAGGGAAACTTGCTGCTGTTCTACAAACCTCTGCTCTTGGAGGCCCAACACTGTCTACAGGAATAGAAGCGTGCGTAGACATCAAGCTATTTTACGGCGCCGTTGCCGGGATCTCGAAGAAAAGTTACACCACGAGAGAATTGCCTCCCACGGCAACAAGCTATTTTCTGGCGCCGTTGCCGGGGAGGTAAGGTAAAAGGTATTCACATCCTCCGACTACTAAGCTATTTCCTAGCACTGTTGCCGGTGTGTGGGTGCTCGAAGGTATTTCCTTTAGATCCTGCAATTATATCTTTTTGTTTCTTGTTTTCACTAGTTAGGCTTAATGGAAAACAACAACAAAATGAGAGATCTTTATGAACTTTATCTTGAATTAGGACATGATGTGTTTGAAGAGAGAATTAAAAAACCTATGGAACTTTATATGCATGCTAATGGCAATGTTATTAGTATGAATGCTTTGAACACCATTGTTGCTAATGCTATGGAAAATTCTAAGCTTGGGGAAGCTGGTTTTGATGAGCATGATATTTTTAGTCCCCCAAGTTTTGAATAGAAGCGTGCGTAGACATCAGTGTTCTGGACAATCCTTCATGTAATGGTCATCCTTCTTACAGTGGAAACAAACATTATCAGTGGGTGTTGAAGACTTCCATTATCCCTTTCCTTTCCTTTCAAATTTGGCATATCCTTCTTGAAGTCCTTCTTTGACGACTTAAAAGGGCCTGACCCGTCATGCTTTCTCTATGAGGAGCTCACATGAAAATCCTGATCCTTGTTTTGCCTTATCATTATTTCTTCTTCCTGGACAATCCGAGGGGATATCTCAGCAAGTGTACACTTATCCTTCATGGAATTACAGTTGATGCACTGATCAAACTCTTCAGGGAGGGACTCCAAAATCATGATGATAAGGAGTTTGTCACTGAGCTCACACTTTAAGTGCTTCAACTTATTTGAAGCATTTATCATTCTCAGTATGTGTCCCCTAACATCACCATCATTTTTATACTTGCCAAGTAGCTTGTGAAAAAGCTCACGCGCATAAACCTTTTCAGAGCCTTTGAATTGCTCCTCCAAGGCTTCCATAAATTCTTTGGCAGTATCTTTCTTGAGGAGAGCCCCAATAATCTCAGGTGAAATGTAATAATTCATCACAAGCGTTGCAACGTGATTGGATTTGTCCCATTTCTCCATCTTGGAGTCATAAGTTTTCTTTAATTCATCCTACCCCGTAGCATCAGCAACTGGCGCTACAGGCTTATCCTCCCTTAAGGCATAATCAAACTCATTGAAAGCTAAACATAGCTCAATGAAATTCTTCCAACGAGGAAAGTTACTGCCGGTCTGTTGCTCGACAATATCATAGCGCATCGTAGCAGAAATTTAAATTTGACATGGACATTCATAAGTAAAATTGCATGAATATAAAATAAACATGCCATAAAAATTCTTATTCTATGTTAAACACCGTTGGGCAGAAATGACATGAATTAGAACAACATTAGGGGGATGACATACATAAATAATACAACGTTGGTCAGAATTATTTTGCAGCCATAACATCTCAAAAATAAACATCAACTTCAAATCATTTGAGGAACAACATATTTGATGTTTAATTTGATTATACAACATTAAAACATGTCAAATATTCTAAACAAAAAATCTCGTTGGTTCATTTCTGTCCATAACAAAATAACATGCTTGCAGATCATATTTTAGGCAATTATTTTATGTTTATTACATAGCCTAAAACATGAGTTAATAAACATAAAAGTGCACTGAAAAAGGAAAAACAGAAAACAGAGAAAATCTGGCTACCCAGAATATAATAGACCGTCGACAACCTGGACCGAAACCCATTCCGATTCAGCCCAGAAAGACCCCCCCCGGCCTGGCAACCTTCCCCACCTCGATCCAGAACATCCAGGGGATCAGACGGTCGAGATTGACCGCGGCCAGAACAAAACGTCCGGTCGCAATCAAAAACCCTAACCCTAAAACACTCTCCCCCAATATTTTCGCACCCGACGGAGAGAGGCGACCACGCCCGGCACTCGCTAGAGCAGCGTGCGACGGACCATGTCCGGGGCGCTCCTCCATCCGTTTTCTTGCGGGTCGGCGAGGATGTGGTGCTCACCGGCGAGGCTGGCAGCCGTTAGGCGATGACAGAGACATGCGGCGCCACGGCCAATGGCGTGTGCATCCGTTCCGCGCGTTACCACGCGTCAGCCCGCACACTCCTCCGCCGAGAGAGAGTGGCGGCGCGGGATCTGTGCCCTCGCCGGAGCAGCAACTGCTCCGATATGCCTCAGAGGGGAAAGGCAAGGATCCAACGGCATCAGGTATGTCTCCAATCGCGTGCTCGTGTTTGCAATTGCAGAAATGGGGGCAAAACGATTTGGGGATTTCATCTAGGGTTAGGGTTCATGCATAATTCGGGGGGTTCCTTTCTAATTTCTTGCAAATGGGAGTCATTTGAACAAAAACTAACCAATCTGTGGGCTAAACATGCATAACAGGGGCTAATCATCAACGTAATTGCCTAAAAACTTGATCTTAATCATAAATTAGGGTTCTACTGCTAGCAGAAACTTGGCATCTTATACCATTGTTAGTTCTAAAACCTTAGGGGTGGCACTAGATCGTGAAAAGCAGCAGCTAGAACACCTAAAGGACATTAACAGAGAGAGATAGATAGATCATCATTACAAGTTCGTACAGATGCCATCATCGCCTGCTCATTGCAGGCGTGAAGCAGAAAGGCTGTGGGCGAGGTAGATGATCTGGAGATCCTCCTGATCCCCTCCGGTTTCCAGCGGCACTGCCCTAGCACCGGCGGTGGGTAGCTTGATCTTCCCGTCGCCGTTGTGCCTCCCTAGATCGGTAGGGCTTATGGAATTGTGGGGGGAGCAGTGAGCTGATCGTGAACCAGGTGAATCAAATCGCAGCCAGGCTCCTCCCTTTTATATGGCGCATGCGACCGGAACCAAACCATCGATTTGATTTTGGTGCCCCCGATCAGGGCGCGTTAGATGCGTACGAGATGGCCACGCACGTTGATTTGTGGGCCTCCTCCTTAACGTCATTTTGACTGAATTGTTTCTGTCTTTAAACCTGACAGGTCAACCAACAAAGATATGCAATATATTTATATTCACGTGCGAGAGAGAGTTAGTTTATGAAGTGCCTCTAGGCAGAGCGAGTTTATTGTAGCTTGCAGAAAGGTGCTAGAGCCAAGACGTTGAAGACTGCTTACCAAAAGCTGTTGGCGATTTTTCTGTCCAATGCTACCGATAACCCTGAGGTATCCTTCGAGGCAGGCTGGTGGATGCTTAATCTTTTCTTTTTTACTTGTACATGTTTCTCCTGTGCGATCTACCCGAAATGTCGGGTTTAGCAGCACGGTTAGGGTTTTGGGCTTAAGAGTCATCGGTGTCCTCGATAGCATTTTGGGGGACGGCGTCCCCGATAGCATTTTGGGGGCCGGTAGCGAAAATAGGCTCACACTAGCGCGCTTTAAATAGTGTCGGCGCTTTTTCGAGGCCATTAGAAGCACCGGCAACCCCGTGCCGGCCCCTTCACGAAGGGCGCGCTGGCGCCTCGCGAGACGAATTTTTTTGGGCGTGGGAGCTGCCTGTCAGTGACGACAAGGCGCCGCGCAGGAGATCTCCCGCCACGACGCCATGCGGGAAACTCTCCCGCCACGACGCCGCGCGGGAGGCTTCCCGCCTCGCCGTCGGTCTATATTATCCCTTCTTCCCCGCCTCTCACTTCAGTAGTGAAAAAAATCTAAACCACCAATGTTCGATGTGTGGGAGGAGGCGGCGCTAGAGGCGGCCGTAGAAGTCGTGGAGGAGGACCCGCAGCTCGCAGAGTACTAGGCGTGGGAGGAGGCGTCGCTAGCGGCGACCGTAGAAGCATTTGCCGCGGACGAGCGGCAAATGCTGGAGGCGGGGCAGCGTCACCGGGAGGCGGAGCAGCAGCGCCGGTGGGAGGTGCGCCGGCAGCAGGGGTGGGAGCTATTGCCTGCCAAAACCCACCGGCGAGCAGCGACGAGCAACACGAAGAGCCGGGAGGCTCCCAGAACTGCTGGTGGGCCCTGGTCCCTCGGGCGACGGCCCGCAAAATCCGGCACACGTCCTGGCTATTGCGAGGGCGTGCCACCTGACCTATACCTGGTCAGGAAGGTGATGGATTGCTTCAATTAGTTTCCTGCATGGCAGACACGTAAACATTAAATCTGAGCCTCGATCGGCTCTCAGGTTACCCTGTGAATCGGCTCAAAGAGCCGATTGACCCATGGTTCGTATTGGATCTACGATAACATGGGGATCCTGCTTTATCAATACCAAGTTAAATCGATCTACGACAGTCTAGGGCTTTCACCGCATAATTGGAACGTCCTACGCGTAGTTGAGCCTGGCAGATACGAAAGATAACAGAAAACTAGTCCTAGAAGAGGCCTAAAAACCAACACAGAGTCGATTCCCGGAACAACCCCTCTTGGTTCGGCAAACCATACCTTACGCACTACTGGATCGTTCAACCCGTTTGCAAGGCCTAACCATGCGGATATCAAACTAATCCTTGGAGAACAAGGAACAACCATAACAGATCAGATCTACTAAATAAAGACCAAGCAAGATGCTGCCCTTACACCTAAGATAGGTGCAACGGCAGCTAGATATTTAGAGGCTGCATAACTAAGCAAACACATCAGAAAAGTATCGATGTCAGCCTTAAAACATCTATGATAACGGTATTGCTCGCCATCAACAAGGCTTCAGTGCGAGCAACACAAAACAACGAATAAACCCGATCTTGCCCGAGACCGCAAGATGCGATGCTGGGCAGCATGACGTTACCGGAAGAAACCCTCGAAACAAGGGGTGGCGATGCGCCTAGATTGTGTTTGTTGTGAACGTGATCGTCCCTTTCTCAATAACCCTAGGTACATATTTATAGTCCGTAGACTTTCTATCTTTGGAATAAACCTAGCTGTATGCGAACCAAACTCTATCTCTTAATTCTAAACTGAAACGTGATCTACCATAATATACAGATATACGGGCAATCTAGCCCAAACTCTCGCACGAGGCCGATTCATAAACACTTTATGTGCATATCCTCTAAGCCCATCTCAATCACGGACCATCTCCTAATTTGGCTAAAATCCGGCGATAACACATGCCCCCTGGTTTTGGCAATAATAATTTCAAAACCACTCTGTTTTCCTTCATCGGGTTACGCGTTGCAGAGCAGAACCGCTACAGTGCCCTTCCATCATGATGCCTTGCCTTCTCAACTTCTCCGTACTGCACGATTTGATAGTTTTGGCACCGCATCCTCGAAAACCGCCACAGCATTGAATCATCTTCCACTGTATCCCCTTTATTTAACCTCATCCGAGCAGTTTGCCTCCTCATCCTCTTGTTCTGCATTAGCAATCGAAAATCCCCTCCTCTACAACCATGGACTCCTCCTCTGCCTCCTACTCTTCGGGTCTCTCCTCCCAATCCTCCTCCTCCCGTGAGCCGACGCCGGAGTACGACCCGATAGCGGCGTACGAGGCCCTCGCCCCACTGTGGTGGGACGAGGCGGATTGGGATTTCACCGTCAGGTCAGAGGATGACGAATCCTTGACCGACGGGGAGGATAACTTCCAGTTCCTCGTTGACGGGGAGTTGGAGGAAGAGAGCGACGACGACGCTTTCTCCTGGGGCGAGGACATCTCCTCCGACGAAGAGGATGAAACGGAGGACGACACCTCCTCCGATGAATACCCGCCGGCGAAGCGCTTCCGCGCCGGGTTGGAGGATGACGACGACGACGACGAAGAAGAAGAAGCCCCTGCCGAGCGGCTTCGAGCGGCGGCGGCGAAGACATCGCCGGCGGCAACGCCGATGGCGGCGAGGACGGCGACAATGAGGGCAGCGACGGCGGCGGCGGCGCCGGCCCCTAGATTAGGGACTACTAGAATAGGGCTAGTAGTAGTACATTAGGTAGCGAGATCTCCCTTTTGTGAGCAATCGGCTCTTATTGTAAAAACCCCTTTTAATCAATGAAGAATGCTTCTATGTATGATTTTTCCGATTGTCAAAGTAGGTCAACGCACAAAGAGCCGATAGCAACGCATCGGCCTTTTACCATAAAACGCCTGGTAAGGCGGACTCGGTTACCTATTTAGACGGGTCCAAGCGGACATTCCCCAAATTCAAACGGTAACTCTGTGACCCTCGTCTAAAGGACCAAACTCGGATCTCCAATTGCCCATCGAACGGATTCAACTCGCGGCAACGCAAATCCCGGATCCCCAACCGCGCAGATTCATCTCCGCCGGCGAATCGGATGGCGGAATCGTCCAACGCCAACGCAACGGTCTCCGGCTTCGAAGGTAATCTTTAACTGCCCCTCGCCATCCGAGCATAGTGTTAGAACTAATAGCAAACATCTGAATTAATGCCTTATTCCACCATTAATTTTAGGTATCGGACTGATACAGTTGCCGCATCCTTCTCTTCCAAACTCTCTTTGTCTTGGCCCCCGTAATGTCGAGAGTCCTGCCCATCGATTTCTTGCGAGGCCCATAGGATCCCCTTCGTGAACCGGAATTTAGATCTAACTTCTTGGGCCCGGTCGCTTACGAGCCTAGCCTAACCCTCCTGAAGATTGGGTTTCCTGGTACAGTAGAGTATCCAAAACTTACCAATCCAAATGGGAAACCACAGGAATAGTCAATGCTCTGTCCTTATCACATTGTCTCCCCTTGAGAAGCATGAAAACCTTCTAAAAACCATCGGCTACTTCTGGTCTGATGCTCTGAACTGCTTCATGTTTGGCCACGGCCCCATGACACCAACTCTGCTAGATGTGGTAATGATCACTGGCCTAGACGTTACATCCCCCATCCCCTCTGCTTTTATGTTGCCAAGGGTCCCTTTCAAGCTCTCTTCCAAAACAGAGTGCACAAACTGGGGTGCTTACCTTCGACGCCACATGAAAAATAAAGGCCACAGTAACGAGAAAGAACACACGGCCTTCCTAAATTTCTGGTTGGAACACTTCATATTCGTGGCCCTTCACTTGCTCAGACACAAAATTATCTTCCCTTGGCCTATGAACTTGCCGGAGGCACCCGGCTTGGCATCGGCAAAGCTGTTCCTTGGAGAGGTCTATCGATATCTCCAACTAATGTCTGTCAAATTATCTTCCCAAAAAACAGTCAAAACAGGAGGTCCCTGGTGGTTTATTCAGCTATGGGCTCAGCTGTATTTCCAGAACCATATCCCAAACTTCCCACTTTTGGCCACTTGCACCTTTCCAGATGCTAACGGGAAGCAGATCCGATGCACTAGCTACGGCCAAGCCTTGTATAGCCTTCCGGAGTAGTAAGCTGATCCCCAAGGAAGCATCAAAGTGGTTCGGCATTTTCTTCCAAGGCCTGGACAATCTCTCTTCTTTCCTTACACGGAATGCGAAAATTTTGAAAACCCGGTCTCCTTCGGGCTAGACGGCTTTGCAGATGACACCGGCACCGGCAATTGTATTCCACCATGATCCGTCCCTGCTTCCTTCCGGTTGGCATGAGCACATCAAACGAGAATAATCAAACCTGGTTATGAGTCCTATCGGCCGGTCGTAGCTGATCCGGCGGTTTGGTCTTGGGCAGGTGTCTCCCCATTTCTTCCTCCACCACTTAACGAGAGACGAGAGCTGACTTGCCCGATCTCCTCACCGGTCGAGAGGTGTTACTCTTTCTTTGATGCTCTAGCCATCCCAATCCCTAACAACCTCTCTTTCACCTCGTCAGCGATGGTTTTGAGACCTGGTGGTCAATGTGGAAAACTCATGCCTTCGGGAGAGCTGCGGGACCGTTCTTTGAAACAACTCGATGCTGAATATAATATCCCCGCGAACGAGGTACTACCACTCGCAAATTTTCTTGAAGTGGCTTACAATGATTTTTATAACCTTGCTCTGTCTCCTTGCGGCAACAAGATGGTCCAGAACCTACACATGATGACGGCTCCCCCTTTGAATTCATCCCACCGGCTCTGTGGTCCTCTTACGCAAAAGCTCGCCACCCTTGAAAAAGGTCGTGATGCGAGCCCGGCCGATTTCACCAAAATCGGCTTCCAAGAAGCAAAGTATCTTCGGGCCGAGTTGCCCCAGAGCCCCAACCAAGGCGAGAACGATGGTGAGGAATGTAGCCGCCGGGGAAAACTTTGAAGCGCCGGAGCCCTTCTCCAGATCAAGAGAGCTTGCACGTACGTTGATCCATGCCTTGGCTGATTTCATCTATCCTTATGGGCTTATGCAAACATGCTTGTGCTTACTAACTCTTTTTTTATAGGCCTCCACCGAAGACAACTCCAGCGAGGAAACACAATCCAATCGAGGGGATTCGAGCTCGGACAACTCTGGGAAAATCACCACGCAGAGCCGGCCCGGATTTGCCACCATCGGCTTCCGGGAAAAGGCCGGTTCTGAACTCGTTGCCCCCCAAGCTCCAATCAAGCGGGGCAGGGCGTGAGCACCAAGAGGACTCGAAAGGAACCGCAAGCCCCTTCATCAAACCAAGAGGCTTCAAATGTAATTACCCTCCATACTCTCCCCGGCTCATCTTTCATGCTAATCCATTGCTTGCTCACATCGGCTAACCACCTCCTTTGCGGACGATGACACTTCTAGTGGGGGAGTCGAGGAGGTACGGAATGCCCTCCGCAAACCTGGATCCGGTAATCCCTAAAGGTGCCGTTGACAAGGTCGCCAATTTGGCCAAGCCCCCGGCGAAACACAAGAGCCGATTACCTCATCATCGGCGGCCCCCACCAGTCTCGGGGAGAGGTATACTCCTTTCGTTTGGCTTACCCTTCCCTTTTCGCATGCGCGCTGTTTCTGTTTGTCGGGGTTGTGACCTCTCGGGGTTGCTAACGTTCGACCACTGAATCCATCGAACCAGCTCCTTCTACGGCATGCGATGAACCACGACCCGAGCGCTGTCCTACGTCAATTCCCGGCGTCTCAAAGCCTTGCTTTCCTCCCCGATCGAGACGTTGGTCGAAGACCCGAGGAAGTGAAGAGCGTTCTTGAAGAAATCAAGCACCATCTCCCGTGCGTTGCGGGTGAAACTTTGGCCGGTTGTGACTGCTTGTACGCTGCGGGTCAAGGGTGAAGTTAGCTCGTTAGAGAATCGATCTACGCCATGCCCAACTTCCTTTGAAAGCCGACATTGCAGACAAATGTCAGCGGCTCAATGAGAAATAGGCGGCCTTAGATGCCAAAACTGACACCTCTGTCAGCACCGCCGAACTTGAGACCTTGCGAAAGGAATTGGAGGACCTTGAAGAGAGGTCGGGCAGCCAAACGAGCTTATTTACGATAAGGAAGCTCTTATTGCCCGCTCCCAAGAGGAAGCGAGAAGGCCTCAAAGCTCAGCGAAAACTGATCCGGTAGAAATACGTGCCACGAAAAACGGCTAGTGACGGGCGAGGACGAAGATGACGAGGCCGAGATCGCCGAGAGTGGATCGTGTCGTGCTTGGCGCCCTCACGTGCCTTCGAGGCATTCCTTCGGTAGAGCCTATCCATGTAACACGATACCTGCTCGTAGCGGTTTGTACCTCTAGAGTCGATGGCTGCGCATCGGCTTTTTAGTCTAAAGTCGATGTATGTGCATCGGTGCGTAGCTTTGCGTCTGTTGCTTTGTATATTTTTTATTTTTCTTGGCCGATTTCATGCATCGGCCCCCATATTTCCTTGTCCATCATCCCACATACTTGGGAAATATTTCTTGAGATGTCGACCATTGACATGCCCTGGGAACTTCACACCGCTCAGCTCCTCGAGCATGTATGCGTTACCCTTTAAAACTTGGTCGACCACATGCGGCCCGTGCCAATTTGGAGACCATTTACCATACGTTGCATCCTTAGTCCCCAATGGCAATACGGCTTCCCATACCGGATCACCAACGTGGAACTCCTTTGGTCTCACCTTCTTATTATATGCGCGAGCTACCTTGGCTTTGTTCTCTTTAATTTTCTCAAGCGACCACGGTCTAAGTTCCGTTAGATCCTCAATGCTATCACTCATCACGGCTGCATATTCTTCAGGTTGTTAAATCATTACGAAGCGTAATACGTCTCGACCCAGCCGTGATTTCCCGGGGCAATACGGCTTCTTGTCCATAGACCGAGATGGTATGGCGAGGTTTTTATCGCTCCATGACATGACATGCGATAAGCCCACAAAGCCTCGACAATACCTCGTGCCAACGTGTAGGGTGCTCGTCGACTTTCCTCTTAATCAGCTTGATAAGGCTGCGGTTTGGACGCTTGACTTGCCCATTTGCTTGAGCATAGTATGGAGATGATCGGATCAACTTAATTCCCATGTCCTCGCAGAACTTTCTAAACTCGTGAGAAACGAGCCGAACCTCCATCGGTCGTGATAGTACAGGAATCCCGAATCTATGAATGACATGTTCTTTCACGAAATTGATAACATCTTTCGATGCCACTGACTTCATAGGGACGGCCTCCACCCATTTAGTGAAATAATCTGTAATGGTCAAAATCAACATATGGCCTTTGCTCGATGGAGGATTGATTTTGCCAATCATATCCATGCCCCAACCTCGAAATGGCCAAGGCTTGATGATGGGGTTCATTGCTGATGCGGGTGCCGTCTGAATTTTCCCAAACTTCTGACACGCTTGACACCCTTTATAGTACTTAAAACAATCCTCAAGCATGGTGGGCCAATAAAACCCCGATCGCTCGATCAACCATTTCATCTTATGAGCCGATTGGTGAGTTCCACGGGCGCCTTCGTGTACCTCGTGTAAGAGCCAATTTGACTCGGCTGGTCCCGGACATACGAGAAGTAACCCTTCCAAAGTCTGTAGAACATGTCATCCCCAATAAGGACATACTTCATGGCCTTGTACCTTATCCGTTTAGGTGCCCCCAGAGCCGAATCTTTCAAGTAATTGAAGATATCGGCTCTCCGATCATCCGATTCCGGGAGCTGTACGAACATTGGCTCCACCTGCTACGTCCTTGTAGCACGACGCCATCTGTGCGAGATCGTTCGCCTCGGTATTTTGCGACCTCGGGATCCGAGTTGAAGTTTATGTACCTAAAGTGTGCCATCGGCTCACGACATTGCATCCATAATGGGAAGAGCGACTCGCTCTCACATTTGTATTCCTCACGTGAGTTGGGAAATCACCAATTTTTGAGTCTCCAAAAAGTTCCATTTACTGCCCGGCTTCCATAAGCAACTCCATTCCCTTGCGTATTGCTTCATACTCGGCGACATTGTTGGTGCAAGGGGTAGGTAGCCGATGGAGAAGGAATATGTTGCCCCCGGGCGACACGAGTAGAATGCCGATGCCGCAGCCATCATCACAAGCCGATCCATCGAAAAACATGGCCCATGCATGCACGGACGGTGCTACTATATCGGTGTTGATTCGTTCGGCAATAAGATCGGCCAACGCTGTCCCTTGGCTGCTTTCGCGAGGCTGATACGGATATCAAATTTCGATAATGCAAACATCCACTTACAGAGTCGGCCTTTCAACACGAGGAGCCGATAGCATATGTTTGATGACATCGATTTGCATATGATGACAATTTCC
>NC_061510.1:62666155-62747505 GCF_022539505.1 Lolium rigidum | reverse complement strand
GGATTGGGAAGCATAGAGGATGAACAAATATGGTTTAACAGTTGTTTGTAATTGATTTCATATTTAGGAACAGAAACTGAAAATATATTTTCCATCGATCTCAACAGTGAATGCATCAAAGAATCCTCAATCCAAAGAAATTCCTCAAACAGGAGAAGCTCCTCAAAGAGAATTTTACCTTTTTATATTTGTATCAATTATTGACTATCTCACTTCATATTTGTGCTTTTTCATTTAAATATTCTCGCTTTCTTGAGGTATTGGTTCCTCTTCTAGTGTTGATGAATTCATCGGAGGAACGAACGCACAAAACAGTGACCTGGTACCATATTTTGTATCACTCTTCTACTATTTCAAAAAAATTAGTCATTTCTCCTGCACATTCTACCCTATTACAAGAGTTTTTTGGTAATTTTTTTACCCTTAGTTTTTGGCCCGGGGCTTGGTCCAATCCTGGCTCCGCCACTGTCCTAGAACATGATCAAGCAGGAGCTAGGAGAAGGTGCAGTACAACAAGCAGTAGATCAAGGACATCATCACCAGCTATTCCACTCGGCTACAACAGGTTGATCCAATGATTTAATATAAGCATCTCAGCTTACTAGCTTGCACAACTAGGAACAGGGGAAATAAAGAAAAGAATATACAACACTCCACCAAACCACCCTTCAATTAGATGTTCATCTAGGAGGATGGAGAGATGGATTTTTCTCTCACCTGGCATAGAAGTGCTATGCCCAGCTCATCACGTAGAACCTTATAAACCATCACAAATAGTATCTGTTCTTATCACATAAATTGTGCCTCAGCCTTTGCATCACAAGCAGGGTCAAGAGATCAAACACAAGCATCTGTTCTTATCAATATTAGATCACGTAAATTTGTCGTGGACACATAATACAGACATCATGTCTGTCTAGATCAACCGCTATGTACACTCCACCAGTGGAGGCATCACAAAGAACAGATCTAAAGGCAGCAGTAAACCATCAATTTGTTCAACACAAGCACATCAAGCTAATTTCCTAGCTTGCATAGCCAACAACCATCCAAATTAACCACTAGCCACACTTGCAAATCCACCAAATAAATCCTCAAAGCAATAGTACTTCTATTTCATTGATTACATTCAACCATGAGTTAAATGGGGCATCAAATTTATCATAGTCAAGCCCAAACCAAGCATCAAGTCAATAGTGCATGTTGTAGAGTATATTCAGTTTTATCAAGTAAAAGTAATACAACCAAATACACATGCTTGGATGATTAATCATCCAAATAGAGGCATAACTTTATACCACCTCAACTGAGTTTAACATTCAGTTTTGACAGTAAGAGTAAAATAGCCGAAGCCACCAGGAAAGCTAGCCACAGTATTTAGTTCCACTATAACACTTTTGGGGCACATATACATCAAGCAGGATAGTGTAGCATATGACCATAGGCAGAGAAGTGGAGAAGTTAGCTTACCATGCTGTAGTGGTGCAGACGAGATCGACGCCGGGGTTGCGTCCGCGACACCATCCAACCGGCATCAAGGAGGAAGTAATCACCAGCATCACAACACCATGCCACCACCAGCAACATCACCACACCCACATCTCACCAGCAGCTCCACCACCACTATCGCAGCATCACAGGCAGCAGAAGTACCACACCTTTACCCAACGTGAGCAGGCCAGGGCTAGCCAGGAGGGGCGCCTGGGTTGCAGACCATTGCCGTCCCGCAGGCGTCGAGGAAGGGGATCTAGCCATACGGAGAATCACCATACCACCATCACAGAAAGGCCATAGGGACAGTAGGGTCGAGCACGAACCATGGGAGGGCTCATGAGCAACAATAGAAGGTCGAGTAAGCAGGGTCCAAAACGAGCCAAGGGGAGGCCGTGTAGGCAAGCAACAGCGGGCGCTGGTGGCGACCAACATCGGCCGGAGTTGAGGCGGAGGGGGCGCCATAGTAGGGTTGGGGGCGAACCAAGGGGAGCATGAAAATCAAATCGAAGAAAGGGAGTTGAAGAGCAGGTCAAGGCGGACCAAAGCCCTCTCGTGCCGGCGCCGGAGCAGGCAGGAGTCGGCCCGGAAAGGACGGCGCAGCGGAGCCAGGGGCGTCACGGACGCGTGCGCGCATGCGTGAGAGGAGAGAGGGGCGCCAGTAGGGATTCGATAGAGGAGAGAACGGCGGAGTCTCGGCGGCGTGCGGCGGCGCCGTAAGCGGCTGGTGATGGCCGGGGCGGCAGCCGGCGGCGCGGCGGCAGCACATCACCGGGGAGGGCTGCGTGCGCGTCAATGTGGGCTTGGACGCGGCGAGAGAGAGAGGAGAGGATCGGTTCGGGTTGACCGACCTGTGGGCACCGACTTGGTCGGTTGGGTCTGATCCATTTGGATCAGTTGGGCTCAGCCCAACTAGCCTTTTGGCTTATTTAATTTGACGAAATATATATTTAATAAAAGAAAGATATATATATATATATATAATCCAAATAGAAATAGTTTTAACAAAAGAAAACTCATAAACAGAATAAATAACAACAAACCATTTAAAGTCTAAAAGAAAATAATACAAATTTTTCTTCTAAAAATTAGAATTTTAAATCTCAAACTATTAAGACTAAATATTAACATATAACTTTATATTGTTCATATCAATAAAATATTAGGTATTGTTTTGTATCAAAAGAACACAATTGTTCCATATGGTTATGCTTAATCATATCAAAATCTTAATTGATCATTACTTCAACTATTAATTTATACCCTGTATAATAATTATCTAATTATTAATTCTTTAAAAATAATAAAATATAAAATTCAATGTTATTTTTATTCCAAAGTTATTAATAACTTCAACTTTATAATGAAATTATTAACTTAAGAACTAAATGGTAACTAGGAAACCCTAGTTCCATTATGAATAAAAATTATAACCTCATAATTTTATGTAGAATCCTAAAACCCTAATTCCATTATGAACTAAAACCCTAGACCTATTATTCCATGTGAATCTTAATTTATTTCTAAACCTAAACCCTAGGTTAAACATGTGATCATGATATTTTATCTTCATAGGTTCATAATGAGCAACTCAATGCTTGTTCATATTCACCTAAGATATAGGAACCCTATCACTAATAATTTAGCAACCTATGTATGCATACCCATAGAACCAAGATGGTCAAATAGAAACAACCAAGTCTAAACCATAGTTCCTATTCCCAGTGGTCATTATCCTTAGTTGACCACTTTTAGTATCAAACCAAATTGATCAACCCTAATAGTAGCCATGATTGATATCTGCCTTTATATACCATATTCCACTAAACCCTACTAGTGTTGGATACTTATCAACCATCCTATTTAGGAGCCAATCATTCCTTACTTAATAGAACCAACAGTAAAACCTAGATCACCTCAACCCTAATTGATATACTTCTTATTATTTAAGAAGTATGTTCTTCAAAAGTTATTCTTTTGAAGAAAACTAAGAGTAGCCAGCAACCCTGTCTTATAGGACCTATAAACCCTAACTATCTAGCACCAATCAGGTATACCAACCCTAATAGCAATCAAACACTAATAATTGCTTAAGATACTTATGCCTCACTAAAACCATATAAGCCCTAGTGGTTGATGAATCAAACATCTTTAGGATCCATCTACTCCTTACCCTAGAAACTAGTTGGAACCCATAGTAAACCATAGAACTCCACAACCATAATTATCATACTTGTTCTTCATTATAGAACATGTTCTTCAAAAGTTATTCTTTTGAAGTATATGATAATTAATCATTAACCATGCCATTCAGTGCTAAAACCAACCACTATTCATGACATGTTAGGATTATACTAAATGTTATTGTTGTGTGCTATCAGCATTATTGTATTAATATATTACAGCACCTGTTTATGATACCAAGCAACCAACTCTTAATAAGAACCTTGTTTGTGAATCACTCTAAAAGTGCAACACACCCTGAACCAATCATTACAACTCACTAATCCTAAAATCATCGGGGTTAGGTCACGCTTACAGCGATTGCATCTCATACTTATGCATTATTGCATCATTGGCAATCTTTTAAACATCGTCCTTACCGGACGATGATGCTATTTCAGAATTTGGAGTTCTTGCGTATCGAAGACCTTGACTGCATAATCTTGCAGTCAAGAAAGGCAAGTTCATCGCTTGCTCATGTCATTTGAGTATTTTTACCAAATTACTTGCAAAGTACTATATTGATCACTGTTGCATAAAAACCAAAACCACTATTTTCATAACTATGAATATGACTATGTGGTGGGCAATGGAACCATGGATTGTGTTGATATGGTGGAGGTTCCATTACAAGGGTTTATATCCATCTAGGATTAAACAACAAATGTCGTCCAGTGATTCTTGTGCCGTAATACCCGTGTTAACCATAAGATCTGGAGTGGGACGGAATAGTCAATTGTATTTCCACCTCTTGTACATCAACGGATGCGCTTTACCGTAGACCCTTGATCCAAGAGAGGACAAGTGGTACCCTTGATCCAAGAGAGGACAAGTGGTAGGGTGGGGGTCCCGATGAAGTCCCCACGGTAATTGCGGTCTATGATGGGTTGCAGCTGCCGGCGAAGGAGTTCATGGTAGAGACCTGAACTATTGTCGTGGTCGAGGGCCGTCCTTAATTGGTATAAGAGCACCGGCGAGGACCCAGGGTCGGAGTTTGCAGCAAAGGGTGGGTGTATGAGGTAGCGGAGGAATATGATTGGCTATGACCTTATACCGGGACTCACACCAAAGGAAGTGTGAACGGGCATGCAACTCGGTTGGCACCAAGGTTAAGATCTCTTATGGGTAAAGCAACACACCTCTGCAGAGTGTAATGAATCGTGACTTGTCACTCCCTGTTCCGGGATATGGAACTGCGAACGCGGCCGGAAAGGAGCTCCATTAAGTTCTAGTAAACCGGTGAAGGCTGACGGACATAGTTCTTCTAAATAAAAGCAACCTTTTGAAGAAATGGTTATGAAAACTTGCATTGGTATTAGACTTTATGGTCTAATGCTGTAGCTAGTGCATTAAACACCTCTTTCCTATAATGAACTTGTTGAGTACGCTCGTACTCATCCCACTCTTAAATCCCCTGCTTAGATATGGAGGCATCGAAGGAGGATCTACAGTGCAACTCGAAGGCCGAGGAGTCAACAACTACTTCAAGAGACAGGACCCTGTCAGAAGAGTCAAATACTACATCCAACAAGGAGAAAACCTAGTTTAGCCATAGAAGGGAACTAGCATCCTAAACCTAGCTCCTACTTAGCTAGAATCTATTCTTAGCCTCTATAGCTAGTTAAATACTCTACAACTAGAGTTCGTGATAGGCTTAGACTACGAGTCGTTCTTCTGGAGTTTATTTGCAGTCTTACCTCATTGTAAAGTAGGAGGCTATGGGATCTTATGTAAAGAGTCGGAGTTGTAATTCTATAGACATGCCTTGGATTCGCATATATTTCTGTTGTACCACTCTGAGCGATATAATACTAGTGGAACGGTGTTTCATTGGTGTTATATCAGACTTGCATACTACACCATGCAGTGGTATGCCGGGTCACCACACTCCCTCACCCTCCTTGTCACTTGGGAGATTTGGAACTAGCGAAACGCAAGGGTCTTAAAAAATAAGCATATGCCACCTTTAGTTCTCCTAGAAAAAATAAAAGGGAAGCACGTTTGTGGGTAACCACGGGTGCGAAGCGTTTGGATCAAATCATGCTGGAGAGTAATCCCGTTTTGTATTCTATTTGTTCCGGACTATATTGTCAAAATACATCTTCTTAATTAATAGATTGGGGCAAGGCTTGTGCCCCCGTTTCAAAAAAAAAATCTAAGGAGATGAATGAACTAAATTTCATAAGATGGAAACATATTCCAAAACGACCAGGTTGTGACTGCCTGACTGGCATGACCTTGCAGATGAGAAGGTAATGTTTGTTCTGCACTCTGTAGTCACATATACCATGTTTTCCAGGTCTGTATTCTATGTCCGTTTCTGGTGTCCACGGAATGTTAACAATGAGAATGTGTGCGCACTGAGAACAGAGCGTCGCTCTGTTGTTTAGGCGTGCGGGAGTGCAAGCCAACCACCCGGGTTCGAGTCTTGAGAGCAACCCGGCTCACGGAGTTTTCTTCTATAAAGAAAAGCCAACGGGTGCTAGTGCCTGGGTTGGTCTCGTTTTTTTTTCTTTTTTTTTTTTTCTTTTTTCTTTTAGAATGTGTGCGCAGCAGTGCCTTCGGTGCTGGCCTAACACAGCTAAAAGACACAGTCAGTGGAAAGGGATGTGCGCGAGGTTGCACTGGGATGGGCAAGGTTGGACTGGGATCATCACAGTTCACAGTACGTGAATGTGCGCAATCTCAGGTAAGCTACTGTAAACAACACTTTTGCACATCGGCTGAAGAGTAGTAGAAAGCTGGGATAACTTTGACTGATACCCGTCCACGTTTTCAGGGCTTTCCTGGAAGCTATCAGCTCCAAGGCACCATCCATAGCAAGCACAGGCAGATCGGCTACACTATACCTCCCCGTCTAGCATTTGAACATTTGCGCTTGAGAGGAAGCTGATGATGCAAAGCGTCAACAGACGTGACTGTGTACACTCCGTGAGAACTGAGAAGCATCTTCAGATGGCCACACTGGGTGAAGTGCATCAAAACTGCAATTTGAATTACTAGCATCTATAGGGATGCTTTACACCATATATGATCTGAGAGCATTTTCAAGAACACGCAAGCTGCATGTCTTCTGTATTAAGATAGAACTCCAAAATCTGAGAGCATTTTCGTATACTGGATCAAGATATAGCGTATATCTAACAGACTACCGAAATATCCAAATTACAGATAAAAAGTAATCATTCTATCACTGCAACTTTGTCTATTTCACCTCAAAGTGTCTCATGAAACAAGCTTTCCATGCAACTAGCCAATTCGTATAGAAAAGGTGAGTACAAAAGGAATCGACAGAGCTTCTAAAGAAGTTCCTTTTCGTAGTTTATCAGCATATGCACCTCTTTCAAACTCTTCAGGGGGATAAGATATAGGATGGTCAATCTGGGACGATATTTGATACCTAAACCAACTGCAAACTTTTGAAAATCATGGCCAACTGCTATTCAAACCACCGCCGTGTTTGTGTCCAGGTAACATACAAGAGGCGTGATGAAGGAATCAAAGGGGCGTCCTCATTAACTACTGCAGCTTCTGAAGGTAGCCCAATAACAGTTTCGTCATTACTGTCCGTGGAACCATCAGCTTTTGTATACGTTCAGAATCTTCTTATCCTAAAAGGGGAAAAGGGATGTATCAGAAACTAAAGACAACCATTTCGTGACTGCATTGATACCAGTGCCTATATGATACAACTCATAATCCCCGAGAGAGCAAGGCTAAAACTAATCAATGTAGATTAATAAGGTATTTGTGACCAGATGGCAACAAAGCACCCATATACATATTGGAACTGAAAGATCTATCGACCGTAGTGGAACCTATGTGAAAGAAAATGCATATCAGGTGTATATACTACTCCGTAATATAAATGACAGTGAAAAGGTAGTAGTGTGGTGAAAATTCGGAACCACAGTGCATGAATCTTAATTGTCATATACGGATAGATGAGACAACACCTACCTAATTAGTAGACATTAGTGAATCAGAGAATCACACTTCAATTATAGTTAGAGACAGGTGTGGCGAAGGAATCAAAGGGGCTTCCGCATCAACTACTGCAGCGTCTAATGCCAGCCCAACAACAGTTTCATCATTACTGTCCATGGAACTATCAGGTTTGTATACCTTCAGAATCTTCTTATCCTGAAAGAGAAAAGGAATATATCAAAAACTAAAGACAACCATTTCATGACTGCATTGATAGCAGAGCGCCTATATGATAGAACTCATAATCCCTGAGAAAGCAAGGCTAAAACTAATCAATGTAGATTAATAAGGTATTTGTGACCAGATGGGCAACAAACTAGCACCCATATACAAATTGGAATTGAAAGATCTATCAACCGTACTGGAACCTAAGTGAAAGAAAATGCATATCAGGTGCATCTGATAATACTCCGTAATATAAATGACAGTGAGAAGGCACCACTGTGGTGAAAATTCGGAATCACAGTACATGAATCTTAGTTGTCAGATACGGATAGAACACCTACCTAGTTAGTAGACATTAGTGAAACAGAAAATCACCCTCCAAATATAGTTAGAGACAGGCATAACGAAGGAATCAAAGGGGCTTCCTCATCAGCTACTGCAGCTTCTGATGCCAGCCCAACAACAGTTTCGTCATTACTGTCCATGGAACCATCAGGTTTATATACCTTCAGAATCTTCTTATCCTGAAAGAGGAAAAGGAATGTATGAGAAACTAAAGGCAACAATTTCATGACTACATTGATAGCAGAGCACCTATATGATACAACTCATAATCCCCAAGAGAGCCAAGCTAAAACTAATCAATGTAGATTAATAAGGTATTTGTGACCAGATGGGAAACAGAGCACCCATATACAAATTGGAACCGAAAGATCTATTGACTGTAGTGGAATCTAAGTACAAGAAAATATATATTAGGTGTATCTAATACTAATATAAATCATCAAAAAACAGTGCAAAGGTAGTACTGTGGTGAAAATTCAGAATCACAGAAGATGAATCAATGAGAGAATGCCTACCAGTCAGTAGACATAAGCGAAACAGTGAATCATACTATTATAGTTATAGTCAGAACTTCCTCAACAATCACTAACCCTCTATGTCATTGTCAGATCCATTAGATGACTAGGACTACAACAGAAAAGAGAACAATGATTAGATAATGTAGCGCAATCCATCAAATGCATCTATATAAAGAGGATGACCAAAATGGAAATGCAAACCTGAGTTAGTAGAAATCAACTATCAGAGAACTCCAAGCTCTAGTGGCTAACCCTCCGAATTGTTTTCAGATTCATTTGTAGAGCAGGGCTAATAAAAAATTATGACATCAATTAGATTAAACAATGCAAATTCAGACTATATTTCATAATGGAGACTGGTGAGGAACTGAGGATAGAACTTACGTAAGTAAGTTTGATGTTCCAGGCAGTCATATGGGCTAGTACTACCGAGGATATCAGTATTCCAGCTCCAAGGTTCACTCCAGTAGTGTGGGGGATCAGGAGATAAATGAAGAGGATCATTGAGATGCAGATTCCCATCATGTATAGTCTATACATCCACAGTGAGAGACGCTTCTCCTTCGTAGACCTCCCCAAGAACAAGAACACAAGAACAGTGCTGATACAGATCCAAGCACAGCAGTAAGGTATAAAGAACATCATGTACTGGGGGTCTTGCTTTTTTCTGATACGGTTGAAAGATGGATAGACCGGAACACCCATAGACAGTGTCAAAAAGACCTGAGATATGATGCCTGACCAACTATCAAACCACCCAAACATCTCCTGCATAACCAAAACGTATGATCATACTGTACAACACATACTTAATGTAGAAACATCAACCATATTTATGTGAAGCAGCTCGGGACATCAACTAACACAAACTGAACATGTTAAGGGGCATGGTGAAAGTGAACATATGACAGTAAGTTGTGAGTATGTCTGTGTTGAGCCCAACCTTTCCCTAACAAATTTAGCCTGTTGAATCTACCAAAAAAATGGCAGAAGATGCCTGGCCTCATTTGGTTTGTAGCCAAACTACAGAGGTGCTAAAACTATGCTGTAAAGAACAGAATTAAAATCATGTTCAGTATTATCTAAGAGCTCTTTTACGGTGATTGGCACGGAACTTTGGTTCCATCTAATTGAATCTTGGTTCCGTTTAATCTATTTTTTTGTGACCGTTGATTAAATCAATGATAAATTTTCTGTAAGTACTATGATGCTACACCAATTCTGAACGGACGTTTTTGAGTTTTGAGTCAATTCATCTAATCACATAATCAAATAAAAATGAAGATCCCATAGATACATCAACTATGTTCGTCCTGCTCCTCCCACAAGCACGCGGCTGCCACCACCTCGCAGCCGCCGCCGCCGCCGCCCCGCAGCCGCAGTCTACGCCGCCGCTGACAGCGCCACCCCTCCCCCCGTCGCTGCCCCGGCCCCGGCCTCTCCGTCGCAGCCTCGAGGCGCCGCTGCCCGTCCCCCCGTCGCGGGGACTCACGGCCTCGGCCTCTCCGTACAGCCGCGAGCCGCCGCCCCCTCCCTTGTCGCGGGGCCCCATCTTGTCCGTCGCAGCCGCGAGCCGCCGCCGTCGCTGGGATCGCCGGCATCATCCAACTCCTACCTGACGAGCGCCGCCCGAGATCACGGCGGACGCGTCTTCTGCCTCCTCATCCATGTCGCCTCCTTCAATCGCTTTTGTGGCCGTCGGTAAACTTCAATTTATTATTCTGATTATCGTAGTATATAATCAGGTAAGGACTAGTTCTACATACAATATCCGAGGGACCACGATTTCCATGTTGGATTCAAGATCACCAGGAGCGAAGCACCAGGATACCATAAATACGTCGATTAAAATTCATAGTTGTTAGGAACCTGGACTTTCTTTTGTTGCTAACGCACAACATATCCTTTAAGTTCAGATATTTGATTTGAAATGCAGCAGGAGTAAGTATCAGTACTGATTCTACTATGTATGTATGTGCAGTATTCCAGGAACATGACGATGTCTCTGCTTGATTGTAGACGATCCAAGATGAAATGGTCAGTGCCATGTGTGAAGATAGGAGGTTGGGCTGCTATGAACATAGCAGGTATGGTCCGTGCTATCAATCAGGCATCTATCGTTTTGTATTTGTAATCACACAGAACCTTATGAACTTTCTGTCAATCTAACTTTGCTTGTGCTGATCTGCAGGTGGCTAAAAATGGCGCACATAACAGCCTCCAGCTTTGGTTATGGAGATGGTGAAGGGCTTGAGAGGTTTAGAAAGCAGAGGATGCATTGAGAAGACATCTTATTAGCACATGGATTTGTAAATTTCACTTGTGGTAGTGGCCTGATGTTATGTGCATACATCTCTTGGGGTCTAAATCAATACATGCATCTTGGGGCCTGATGTTATGTGCATACATCTCTTGGGGTCTAAATCAATACATGCATCTTGGGGCCTGATGTTATGTGCATACATCTCTTGGATTCTTTGTTTTGTTTTTGCTTATTCCATACTGCTGTTGGATTCTCTTTCTTTCTTGTTATATGTAGACATATATACACAACTTGATTAGCCCCTGTCCATTGTGCTAATGTATAACAAAATTGCAATCAGCTCAAGTAAAGAGCATCTTATATAAATTGCAATGAGCTCAAGTGAAGAGCATCTTGATTAGATAAATAAATGTTTCATAGAATGACAAAAAAAATGATTCAAAACTCAATATGCCAGTTTATCAAGAACCACATTTTCTCGGTTTTGGATCACATGCCAAGCTGAATTAAATGTGACTAAGCAGATAGTTTGTCCTGACTCGCGCTCCCGTTGCTCCTTTTGGTCCATCTCCTCGCGCTCCTGTTGCACCTTTTTGTCCATCTCATCATGGACTATCTTCAACTCACGGAACATGTTTTCACATTTCGCTTTATCCTCTGTTCCACGGCATCACGTTATTTTTTCATCTTCCCGTCCATCTCATCGCGCTCCTGCTCTACCTTCTTGTCCATCTAACAAAACGCCCAGCAAGTATAAAAGCTGCTACCCTTCTGATACACTGTGGATGCAATATCTGCCAACAATTCAACACAACTACCCGCAAAAAAAAAACAATTCAACACAACAATTACAAACAGAAGCAAAAGCAGAAATCATGAAGCTTCTCTACATGTATGAATTGTTATTCAGATCAACTTATAAGATAGGAGCATGCCTGTGTAAACAACTAAACAGCACATTGGGAAAGTAAAAGGGCAGTGCAGGGGAGGATTCCTGAGAATTCACACCAGAGTAGCAGCAGACATGGCAACCATTAGCCAGCATTAACAAAACTAATGGAGCTCCACATGCACATTCTGAGTAAGGTAAGTTACTTGAGATAGAAATTAATCGACGACCTAAAGTTGCAGATTATAAGCATAATGTTAAAACAATAGATAATGTATAGTGAAAATGACATAGTAATTGACGTGCTACTTTTTTGCAGAAAAGCATCAAGTGGCAATCTAAAAACAACATAGTTTTGGCAAACTTTTTTTTATAGACTTACAGAAGCAGGAAAGTTGCACCTTAGACAGCAATATAACAAAATACACTAATAACCAAAAGCTACAAAAAAAAGTCCATGCCTTAGTTAAGAACAAAAAGAAAAACATGCTAGAGAGCATGCACACAAAATGAAGACAGGGAGCTCATGTTCTTCCTTTGGTGAAAATTTGCTGATAAAGAGAACCGATGGGTCTTAGAGCATCTCCAGTCGCGTCCCCCAAAGCGTCCCCCAAACCGCGCCGGATTGAGCGTTTGGGGGACGTGTTTTGCTCGTGCCGCGTTTGGGGGACGTCGCTCCCCAGCCGCGTCCCCCAAACGCCGCCCCCAAACATTTAAAATATTTTTTTTTTGCATTTTTATTTCAATTTCCACAAACTAATACATAATTGGGAACGTGATTTACACCAAAACATAGTTTGGAACATGGTTTTCCACAAACTAATACATAGTTTGAACCATAGTGGACACAAATATAAAATATTGCAAAGAAACTAAACCTAACTAGGCCGTGCATCGAAGGTTTCGTGTGTTCGCTGCTAAGAAAGAACACTCGAGGGCACACCCAGTCACCTAAACTGGAAAATCCAGCGGGAGGATGGTGCCCTTGTTGGTTCTACCGATGAGGCGAACGGACGTAAACCTCCGTGCACGTATTCACCGCGAAGAAACAACACTCATTCGGCCGTCCTCCTCGTCGGTGCCGGTCATCGTGGGAGTCCCCGTCGACGTGGTAGTCCCGGAGGCAGCGCCTCTCGTCGAAGACCTTGACGCTCATGTCCATGTTGCCGAAGTAGGAGAACACGAGGATGAAGCCGGCTTCGAGGCCGTGGTGGCGCGCGAACTTCTCCCGCCCGATGTTGAGGTACATCTTGCCGCGCGCGTCGTAGATCGCCTTGACGATCCACCGGCGTAGCCGCACGAATGCTCCCGCAGTGCATCGTGCGCGGGCGTACGCCGCCGACGTACTCGGCGAAGGAGTCCGACAGCCCTCCGGATGCCGCGCGGGTCGCCCTTGAGGACGTGGACGAACTCGAACAGGACGTCCGGCTCCACGTCCATCTCCGACGATGAAGACGACGGCGTGGGAGGCGACGGCGAGCGTTCAGCCTATGCCGCGGCCACGACCACGACCACGGCCGCGGCCGCGAGGTCGGCCTCCGCCTCTACCGGACATAGCGTCGAGTCTTGTTGAGAGATGGTGGCGGCTAGGGTTTGGGAGAGAGGCGCTAGGGTTTGTGTGTGAGAGGGACGATGAGAGGCGCCCCTTTTATAGGCCGGAGGGAGGCGGAGGAGCGGTGGCGCTCATTAACGCCGGCACGCGAGCTAGGCGCGACGGGACGCGTCGGCTGCGCCCTCTTCGGAACTGCACCGTCGCTGCGCGCCAACAACTTCCGTCGCGAGGTAGGCGACGGTTAGGTTTAAATTAATTGTGCCGCCGACGGTCGGCCCCGCCACTCCCCGCCTCGCTTGTTGTGTCCGGCGTCCCCGGAGCGTCCCCCGTGGGACGGGGACGGGCTCGGGCGCCGGACACCGTATAGGGGCGCGCCGGACAAAAAAGGGCTTTGGGGGACGCGGCTGGAACGCATTTTCTGTCCGGCGCGCCCCAAATCCCTTTGGGGGACGGTTTGGGGGACGCGACTGGAGATGCTCTTATACTTCTCCAAATGGGCAGGTTGCAGCAGGCAATAGAAGTTACTTGCAATGAAAAATCAAGATCAGTTCAGAAGTAACCTACAATATGTCGAACTATAAAAAGATAAAAATGAAGCACAGATAATCATGAATCAGTCAATAAGCTTTCTATTTATCTGTGTGTTGCAAACAAGAGATATTTGTGCTCAGAACGGCAATGTTTGAATGCTTATAAACTGCAGGCCCACAGCAGCTCTGCTTACAGTTTGTGATTGTAATAGTTCTCTTGTACAGAATATGTACTGCATACAGCAATAAGCATTCTATGAATCAGTCCATAAGCCTATGATGCAATAGTGCACTACAGGCCTACAGCAGCTCAGAACGGCAGTAGCTCTATTGCAAGATTGTTTAGACAAAAATTAAAGCATCGATGCGTATATGTTCAACCATGTAGAACTATAATTTCCCCTCTTTTTTTTAAATAAACATTAAGCACTCACTGCAACATTCAGATTAGTTAGCAGACCAATTGCAAGGCGTGTACTTGGAAGAACGCATGCTTGCACCTAGTTTCAGCACGAACAAGACTAGCGAAACATGAAGGAGGGAGAACGTACAAGTACTTAACAAGAAGTTGCGCCGCCGCCGCCCGCTCCTTCCTCGCCTAGCTCCGGCGGCCAACAATCACTCAGGTCCCCGCTGCCGAACAACCCCGTACCCACCGAGATTCAAATCAAACGCCGCCGCCGCTCCTCCCCTCGCCGGCCACATCCCCTCCGTCGCTGCCCGTGCTGGCCACAACACCGTCAGGTCGGGTCCCCTCTTGGGCCGGGCTCCGCCGCAGCAGTTCCCGTCTGCGCTTGCCCGCAGCCAACAGCAGCGCTACTAGCTCACACCTACTTGGCCCCTGCCGCCCTACCGCTCACCACAAGAACAACATGGAGATCGCCGGGGAGAGACCACCCTGATCTGAGAGAGGGGAAGAGGATGAATGGCGAGAGATGAGAGAGACGTTTCATTGAGAGAGATTTGCTCGTTGCTTTAAGATGTGTGCAGATATGTCAATTGATTGCTTTAAGATTCGTGCAGTCTCGTTCCATCCTTTGGCCGCTTAAAAGGGCGCTCGTCTTTTATAATGTTCGTAAAATATATTGATGGTTCCGGTCCTACAAATTTTGGTTCCGGTCCCATATTTTTGGTTCCGTTAATTTGGTTCCGTCTATTTACCTCCATCAGATCTAGGTGAATGGACGGTTATTAAAAATGCCAACCACTATAAAAATGCTTGGTCTCCTACAACGCATACTAAAACGAAAACAATGTAGCAACAGCCATGTTTCTGTCCAACAGCTGGTGATGTCAACCAAAAACGAATTAAACCGTCAAAGTGAGCTCATGACAACAAAGCAAAGGAACAAAGAAATAGAGGAAATTATATTGACTAGCACAATACACGTGCTTTGCTACGGTAGAACAAGTGTTCAGCACATGTTTTTTGCCAAACAAATTAAAACTGTTATTGCTGGCTGCAAATGAGCAATGAACACAATCTATGAAACCACATAGCTATGATACATTGCGTCGTTGTTGGACGAGGATGAGAAAACTGCAGACATCTATATAGTTGTGATAGGGAAATAGCAGCATAAACTCAATCCTCACATTCACAGCAGGCAATCACCATCAGCTAGTAAAACAAAGCACGCACACGAAGCAGTGAACATAGCACGCAAAATCATCATCAGCAGCAGCAAAGCACGCACACAGCAGCGGAGTCGTTTGCCAAAAAAAAAAAAAAAAAAAAAAAAAAGCAGAGGAGGCGCTCGCGGCCTGCTCGAGATAAGCGCGCGGAGCCGGTCACGGCGGTCTGCTCTCGTTCTCTATCGATCCATCTCCGTCTCTCAATTACTCTCTCTCCACCGGCCCCGGCCTCCCTTCCCCGGCGCCGGCATCTCCAAATCAGGAACATAAGAGACCTGGACTGCAACGGGTTACGAGTACGGCGAACCTCTCCACCCTGATCGCTCTTCGGGTTAGAAGTTAGAACGTCAACGGGAGAGATTCGCAGAGGAAGAGAAATGCGTTCTCACCTTAAAGTTCTGAAGAGTGGAGGCGGAGGACGACGAGGAAGGCGAAGAGGGTGTGGAGGACGACGAAGAGGAGGAGGACTCGACCGTCCCCAGCTCGAGGTCGATCTCCGTGTCCTCTTCCGGCTCAGTGGAGGCAGGACAGGAGTCTCTTGCGGCAGCGGCGACCGCGGCCGCAGCACATCGGGTGGCGGCCGACGCGGACCGAGCGCTGTCCGCGGCATGGACGGCGGCGTTGGCGATGTGGACGGCGGCGTCGGCGATGTGTACGGCGGCGTCGGCGACGTTGACAGCGGCAGGGGCGCACTTGGTCCTCGCCATGGGTGGCTCTCGCTAGGGTTTGGCTTGCCTGGGCGCGAATTTGATGAAGGGGGAGACTACAAGGCGGGGTGGAGGAGAGTTTTGCTCCGGGGGTTTTGCGGGCGAGAGAGAGACAGGGATGCAGCTGATGCTGATTTGAATTTTGAAACTGAGGCCGGGTGTCCGCAGAAGCACACTGGTGTCTCTGGCCTGTGGGTCCCGGAAAATTCAATGCGCAGACGTTTTTTTACGAGGGAATTCGCTCGAACAACATTTGTACAATTGGTTCCCCAAAAAAACTGATAAAACAATGTCCCCTTGAACTGCCATCAGTTGCCAAAATCGATAGGGGAGGCCCTACCGCCTCCTCGTGTGCTACCACTGCCTTTCGCGAGCTTCCTCGCCACCTCGTCCTTGTTTTCCCGCTGCCAAATTGATTGCAGCCCCGATCGTCCCGCTGCGAGCTCACGGCGGCCGATTCGGACCGGAGGAGGCCGGTGCTTTGTGAGCTTTGGAGCACGACGGCAACCCGCACGTGTGGCCCCTCGCCTTTGCCCCTCCCCGCTCGCACACCCACGCCTCTGTGCACGTTGGAGCTCAACGGCGACTAGTGCCACCACCGCGAGTAGTTGGGTGCCACCGTGCAGGCGTGGACCGGTCCAATAGGTGGAGTTCTAGATCTGAGAGGCGGCGCTGGAGATTGAAGATGAAGTGGAAGGGTGAGGTGAGAAATGGCAAAGTTACCACCCATCTGCACTATTTATACCCTCCACCATGAGATACGTGCGTCGGATCGTACGGAGGTAGCTCAATGGTCGCGCTATTGGATTCCAACCACGTGTCCTAGGTCTTGAGCGGTGAAACGTCACAAAGGTTTTTTTACTGTTGATGTCGCTACTTTCCAGCAAAGCTATCTGTAACGTGCTAGGTTTAGAGGCTACAAAAATAGAGAATAAATATGTGCATTGATTCATGCATATAAAATCTAGGAAATTTTCGCGCTTTCAAATAAAACTTGTCACAGTAACTAAAGTTTCATTTTACTTGATGGAATTGAAGTAGCTCATCAAGTCAAGCGCTATAAACCTCAATATGATATTTGCTAAAACCTAGTTTGGGTAAAGGTGATTTGATCTATGGGTTTGATCAAATGACACTTATATTAAAATAACAACATATTATTTAAGAATGAAACTCTAACTTATTGACACTTAAAAGTTAGAAACTACATTTATGTGTAATTTAATTCACTTCTAAACTTATTACCAAATATGGTAAACCACAGGGTCTAAAGTGCATTAAAGCCATACATCTTATTTAAATCATAACTTATTAAATACATGGAATATTAAAAAATTAAATTCATTTACATTACGAATTAAATTTCCAACTACATGAAAAAAACTAACTATGCGTATTTTGAAACTCATATGATCATGCCTTGGTGAAATCAAGTATCACCATTCAAAATTGGGGTATAACCTTTATCTTTGACATTTTGATCCCAATTATAATATAAAAACAATCACATATGATATAGTTAATCATCCACAAGTATAAAATCACCCACAAGGCATTTAGTAACAAATGCCACTTGGATATCCAAAAACAAATCATACGAGAGGATAATATCCATGCCACGTAGGATGAAATATCTACATGGCTTGCATCCTAAGCTATGCCACCTCATACTTAAAGGGTTGCTATGGATGAGAGCATGACAACAAATCACTTTACTCATCAAACCAAAATAAGAGTCATCTACCTAGGTGTCATGATACTAGAGCATATTCAAGCCTATAAACCGAGCCTCACACATCATCCATTTGATCATCTAGTACCATGATACAAGGAAAACGTTGCAAACGTATCTATAATTTTTTATGTTACATGCTTGTTTTGCACCAATTGCTATATGTTTTGTTGACACTTTGTGGATTTTTTATGAATTTTCTAGAACTAACCTATTAACAAGATGCCACAGTGCCAGTTCCTGTTTTCTGCTGTTTTTGTATTTCAGAAAAGTTATACAGCAAAATATTCTCGGAATTAGACGAAACAAAAGCCAAACCTCCTATTTTTCTCGACACGAAGACGGAGTCCAGGGTAGAGACGGAGAAGAGCCAGGAGGCAATCACACCATGCCTAGGTGAAAGTATAGAGATGGTAAACCTAGAGGGGGGTGAATAGGTTTCTACAAGTTTTAATTATTTCTTTGCAATATTAGGCTTTGCGGAATATATAGGTGAGCCTAATGCAAACTAGGTGAAGCAACCTATATGAGGATACAACTAACTCGAGCACGAAGGCTCTCTCGAGCAGCTTAAATCACAAGTAAGGAGTTCGGTTAGAGATAACCGATAGCACGCGGAGACGAGGATGTATTCCCGTGTTCCCTTGCTTTGCAACAAGGTACGTCACGTTTGAAGGGGTGGAGGTTCCACGAAGGATTCCCCACGCCACGAAGGCTCACCCTATTCTCCGGAGCCTATCCCACGAAGGAATAGCTCACTCACTTGTGGTAGACTTTGAGGTAGCCTCCAAACCTTCACAATCTTGCCCGGAGCAAATCCACAGCCCGGATGCTTCCGGACTCCTCTTGCCCACCTAGGGTTTCCAAGGAACCCTAGGAAGCAAGCTTCTCGATGAATACAAGGGGGAATGAGATTTGGCTTGGTAGAACAGTAGATCGGGTCCTCCTCTAACGATTCCCCGGAGGGATTTGAGTTTGGGTGGAGGAGGAGGTAGATCTGAGGCTTTTGGTGTTTCTAGCAATGGAGTAAGAGAGAGAGAGAGCTCAAGAACAGCTTGTAGTGTAGTGCCTAACTGTTCAGAGGTAGGAGAAGACCTATTTATAGTGTTCTTCGAAAAATGGCCGTTGGTCACTTGCCACCTCAGCTTTTCCCTCGACAAACCCGGTTGACCGGGCCACAGACCGGACAGCCCGGTGGTGAGGCCGGTCGGACCGGGCCAGTGACCGGATGCTCTTTGCGTCGTCCTGGAGCTCCTCCGGTTGGCGCCCGGTTGGTGGTCGGTCGACCGGGCCGCACGCCGGACGCTCCGGTTGGTAGGCCGGTTGACCGGTCGGCAACCGGATATGTTGGTTCCTCGTATGGAGCCCGGTTGGTGGCCGGTCGACCGGGCCGTGCGCCGGACTGGCCCCGGTTGGCGACCGGTTGGCCGGGCAGCACGCCGGACAGGCCGGTCTGTAGTCCGGTTGGACCGGGCTGCAGACCGGATTTCTGCTGTAGACCCCTTTTCGATTGTTTTTGAAGTGGGGGGTCTCCTTTAGCCTTCTTGTTCCTTTGATACACCATTTATGCCTCATTGTCTAATACCTGAGATTATCCTTATAAACATATTAGGCCAAATACTCTAGCACGGTGTCATTGTTACCAAAATAATGGATAAGGGTAAAATACCCTTACACTAGGCGCGGGCCCCCTGGCCGCGCCTAGGGGTGGTGTGGGCCCCTCAGGCGTCCACCGACCTCGCCTAGGGGCAGTGAGGGCAACGACGGGAAGGACTGCCGATCTGGAAGCCTAGTCTGCTGTGGCAGCTAGGAGGAAGAGGAAGGGAGCAGGCTGCTGCGGCGGCTGGGAGGAAGAGGAAGGGAGCAGGCTGCTACGGCGGCAAGGAGGGGAAGGCTGTGACAAGTAAGGAGACGAAGAGGCATCCTGCGGGTAAGTCCTTTGGTGGTTCTGAGAGGTTAGTTTGGTGTCAAGCATGGGGGACAACAGGGATTTGGCCAAGGCTCGGAGAAGCTGGCGGAACTTATCACTACCAAAGGAGATGGAGGAGGATCTGTTGGAGGGGAGCAATCGTTCCCCATACCAACATCGGTCGAAACTTGAGCTGCCGGCGAACGAAATCAAGTTGGAAGGAGTGGCCAACTATCTTCGGTGGTCAAGGAGGGCGCCGTTGATTTTGAACTCGAAAGGGCTGGATGAACGTGTGAGTGGTGAAGCTGCAGTAACCGACGGACAAGACCGAGTCCGGAATGGAAACAAGTGGAATGCCATAAATTCTCCGATTGTGGCATGGTTGCTTAACTCTTTGGTTCCTAACATTGTCGCTTCGTAGAGGCACTCACAAAAGCTTCAGAGATATGGGACACCCTATCAAATCTTTATTCTGGAAAGGGGAACATTATGTTGATTGTTGAGATTGAGGATAAAGTGCATGACTTGCAACAAGGAAACAAAACCGTGATGGCATATGTGGCTGAGTTGCAGCATCTTTTGGGAGATTTAGATCATGTTGATCCTCTGGAACTTGCCCATGGGGAATGTGTGAGTGCTCGCCGCAAGCTGGATTGAACGTCGGCGAGTCATGAAGTTCTTGAAGGGTCTTAATCAACATTTTGAGGGGAGAAGGGCTGCTTTACCGCATCAAACCACTACCCCTTCTCTCAAAGAAGCCATTGCAGCTATGTCCGGAGAGGAAGTGCGTCCGAATATGACAAAGGGAAGCGATTATGTCCCTCATCCGACCTTCTACACTACCGAGAGACAAGAGATGAGAGACCGCTATACTTGTGGGCGTAAGGGACACTTGAAGCATCGTTGTACCTCCTTTGCTACATCCAGTAGGGGGAGAGGAGGATACACACATGACAGAGGAAGCTACAGAGGAAGAGGTGATGGCAGAGGTAGTGGACAGCCATATGGACAGCACTATGGAAGAGGTGGTGGACATCACTATGGCAGAGGTAGTGGACAACCATATGGATATCAGTATGGCAGGGGTGGAGGACAACAGCATGCTATATCACCCAAGGCACATATGGCAGCAGCTTCAGAGTCAACTACCAGTACCTCTCAGGGACAATCAAAGGAAGAAGGACAAAATGAAGCAACCTTTGAAAACTTTGCTCACTATGTCTACAAAGATGAAGGTAATATTGATAAAGTTTCTATAGCCACTCATAATGCTAATTCAGATTGGATTCTTGATTCTGGAGCATCCAAACATGTTACTGGAAATATTAGTGAGTTTGACTCTTATACTCAGTATCCTCCCACACATAGAGGCACTATCCAAACAGCAGATGGCACAGCACAATCTATAAAAGGGGAGGGGTCGGTACAATGTACACCCAACATAAAATTGTCATCCGTTCTACATGTTCCTGCTTTTCCAGTAAATCTGCTATCTCTAAGTGCCCTGATTGATCAGCAGGACTACCGTATAATAGTTGATAGATATATGTGTTTAATTCAGGAAAAGGAGAGCACATCCTAAAAACTGTGCATTTTCAAATTCATGCATTGCATCACATCAGCATGTCAAATTTTGTTTTAGAAAAGGTTTTACTGGTTCTTGCATAAAAGTAATTTATATTGCTAGTTTTGCTCCTTGTTGTTTTAATCCATATACATACTATAATTATCCAAGTGCTTTACTGGATTGGAGCTGTGGCCATTATATCCAGATACAGTACTAAAGTATTTACAAATTTTAGTATTTTTATTTGCGTCAGTTTTAGTAACTAGAACAGAGAAGCAAAGAGAATAAAGAAAAAAAAGTGGAAGGCAACGAACGAGCTCATCATCGAGCCAGGCAGCCTGCGTATACGCGAGTCGCGTACGGCCGCGCTCGTGTACGGCCGTGCTGGCCCAGCATGCGAGGCAGCAGCGCAGCAGCTTCTTTTTTTTTTCCAATAATCACTGGGACCCACGATCATCTTCTAGCTCGGGATAGAGTCCAACTCGCGTACGAGTTTGTTACAGACGCGAGAAGTGCCAACTTCTTCGCCCGATTTCTCTCGGATTTTTGCCTCTTTTTCCACGAAACTTTGTCTATAAATACCCCATAATCTCCTCCGTTTTTGCTCCCTAAAATACCTAAATTTTGCGCCGCCAGGCTGCGCGAATTTCTCGCCGGAGTTCCGATCTGCCGCTGCCATTGGAGGTCGGTTCGAGCTCGAACTCGAGGCTCTGGTCATCCCCGACCATCGTGCTTCCCGCCAAACATCTTCCCTCAGTGCACCACATCGCCCTTACCCTTTTTCCCCTTGCGCAGAGCGCTACACTGCTCGGGAGAGGTCGCCGGAGCTTTCGCCGGAGTTCGCCATCGCCGGAGCTCCATCCGCCCGTAGCTACCACCCGAGAGAGAGAAACACGACGGGAGAGACATCACTGTAACCGGTGTTGTCCGCTGCATCTCGTCGTCCGAGTCACCATCGCCAAGGACCACCAGAGACGCCGGGGACGACGTCGCCGTCCACGCCCGACCACTACACCGTCTGGTTCATCCTAATCGACCATCAACAGCAGGGTAATGCACTGAACCAGAACAGCGTATCACATATGGCCACGTCTACCTTATTTTTCTTTTCTCACCCGCGCACATGCGATCGATCCGTTCATACTGTGCTAGCTAAAATCTAACTTCTAAATTCCACAGCAAATAATCTATAGCTCCGTTTTAGGTGATTCTTTTTGCACTGAGTTCGAAATTAAATTCCCTGCAACTTTCATGTACAAAGTTTCTCCATCCGAGAAACTTTTTCTGTCAACTTTTCGGACAAAATTATAAAAGGTCCGCGAAATGTTTAATCTTGTAAAAATCATATATATATTTTCGTAACTCGGATTTGAACAAATAATATATCGTTGGATTCAGAAAAATGAGAGGAACATTTTGGTACTGTTAGTTTGTAATTTTACAGAACTTGCGGATTTTCCAATTTAAAATAGTGTATATAGTATTTTTAGTATATTTTAAATTCTGTAAAATATTTTAATATGAATCCAACGCCAAATTGCAGATACTTAAATTTCCTATCCACCAGTATGCCTGCAAGAGATATTAGAAACTATTTTATACATATATATTTTGTTTATGGTTAAATGGCTATTTGAAACCTTTGTTGCTTAAAGTAATTGTTTATAAAAAAGTTTGATATCAAATTTCTGTCCAGAGCATGCATGCATTATTTCATTATGTGTTTTACCTGTTTGTGTTGTTTGGTGTTTGATTGTAAATTGTTTTGCTTGCGTTAGATTGCCCGGATTGCAACGAGTGTGATTGCGACGACTGTCTGAACACCGACCAAGGCAAGTGTCACAAACTCAATATCCTACTGTTTTCTATGCATTGGTAGTTGTTTTATGTGCATACTGTTTTCAAATTGCTGGCCCTGGGATATTATCAAAGTGGAGAGGTTGCGAGAGATAAATGTTTTATTCTCTTAATGAAAACAACCATGTTAAATTAATACACCCCTGGGTGGTAAGTGGTAATGCTTGGTTTATGTTGAGTGGTTGCACCGGGGTCATTTCTATGGCAGCACCGTGTGCATCACACTTGAGGTTGGCCACCCAGGAACAAAGAGATTAGCCCGGTTTTCTTGTTTTAGTAGCTTTCAGTACAACCACATGCTATATGGGCTCTGGCTAGATTGAGTAGGTTGCGAGAATTCGACCCAATGTACAGAGGGTGGTAGGTGTTGGTAGGACGGAGCGCGTCCATTGTGGTTGAGGTATTGCTTCTGAAAGGTCTTGTCCTAGTCGGCATCTGTCCATTTGAGCAAATTGCGCATCATGGAAGAAGAACAGACTAGGTCATGTGGGGAATGTGTACAGCCTCTCGAGAGTGTCAATCTAAGTACTTAGCCATGTCCCCGGTTACGGACATCTATGAGCAATTAGAGCTTGAAACTGTTGGATAATCTTGTCAGTTGAATTTCTGAATGTTAATGCACAAGGTGGATTATGGGTAGTAATTAGTCTTATTGAAATACCATGTTTTAAGAAATGTTTTGAGAGTAGGGAAAATAAAACTGGCTTTACGCAAATATGAACTCAACCTGCCAAATATCATGTAGCGATAGGCGCCAGAAAAAGCCACCATAGTGACATCTTGCCATTTCCATTCCAAGTGTAATGACCCTTTGGGGCTGCAACGTTTTATGTTGCAGATTATTCAGAAGACGAGTAAGGAATACCGTAGGTTGCGAGCTTACACCCAACATGTTCGCCTGTGGCGTGATGGAGCTCTTCGTTTATTTATTTGCTGCTTGAACTATGTTATTTTCAGCTAGCCTTGAGCTATGCGCTTTGTAATAATTATACCATGGATCATACGTTGTAATAATTGACGCATTTGCTATTCTGGTTATTCATCGAACTGTGTGTGCTAGCGATTGATCCAAGGGACTAGCACAGAAAGCACAGAGATTAAATCTGTATTCAGGTTGTGTCGCTTCAGAGCAGCAAGAAGATTGGGACTACAACCATGCATAGAGGTATTTGGCACATAGACCGTGACAAGATGGGGCATGATGCTAGTTCTGTGCTTGCTGCGATTGTTAGAGGAAAGGAGAGTATGGCACTAGTTCATCATTGTCGAATGGGCCACATGGCGTTTGATAAAATGTTTCGAGTTTTTCCTGATGTAATGAATGGAGTGGACAAAACCAAATTATGTTGTGATGCCTGTGAATATGCTAAGCATACGAGAACCTCTTATGTTAGTAGAGGGATCAGAAGTGTATCCCCATTTGTGTTAGTGCACTCTGATGTATGGACGTGTCCTGTTGTGTCGATAAGTGGCATGAAGTACTTTGTGACTTTTATTGACTGCTATTCCAGAATGACTTGGATTTATCTTATGCGTCACAAAGATGAAGTGTTCACGTGTTTCCAGAGTTTTTGTGCCTATGTGAAAAACCAATTCAATGTTCAGGTGCAAGTGATCGAACCGATAATGGTACCGAATATATCAACAAACCTTTTGTTGCTTTCTTATCTTCGCAAGGTATACCGCACCGGACTTCATGTCCCGACACTCCTCCCCGTAATGGAGTTGCTGAGCGGAAGAATAGGCACATTCTTGAAGTGGCTCGATCTCTTATGTTTACCATGAATGTTCCCAAATTCTTATAGAGTGAGGCAGTTATGACTGCTACATATTTGATCAACATAATGCCTTCAAAGATTCTAGGTATGCAGTCTCCTTGCCAACTCCTTCTAAATAACAATGACTTTGTTGTACCACCCAAACTCTTTGGCTGTACATGTTTTGTAAGGGATCACAGGCCATCTGTTGGCAAGTTAGATCATCGGGCTATCAAATGTATCTTTATTGGCTATTCCTCCAGACAGAAGGGTTACAAGTGTTGGAGTCCCACTGACAGGAGGACATTTGTAAGCATGGATGTTACGTTCCGCTTGTCAGAACCATTTTATGACGGTGAGAGTGATCTTAGTGGCTTGTTCCAGGGGCTTGACCATCTTAGTGATGCTCAAGAGGGGGAGAAACAACAAGGTGGTGATCAAGAGCAGCAAGATGGTGACCAACAACAACATCAACAAATTCCTATTGTTGCGGAGATTCCTGCAATTCCTGGTACACCTACACCACCTAGTCCTGTACCACCACAAAGATGGCTGCAGAATCCACTTGTGTACTCTAGAAGACAAGTACAAAGGGAACAAGTAGATGCACTGGAGGAGCAACAAGACCAGGGGCAGGGGGAGCAACCCATTGGATCAGAAAATCAAGGAAGCACAAGTGTAGATTCTGCAGAGGAGAATCAATCTCAGACTGAGTTCAATAATAGCCTAGATTTGCCAATTGCAATAAGGAAAGGGATAAGGAAAGTTAGGCCCCCAAAGCGACTGAGTTATGATGACTATGACATAGGAAATTATATTTCTTACGAGGCATTGTCACCCACTTTTCGGGCTTTTGTTGCTTCACTGCAAACTGTATCTGTTCCTAAGGATTGGAAGGCAGCCAGGTTGGACCCGAGATGGTGCAATGCTATGATGGAAGAGTTAGAGGCCTTGAAGAAAAATAAAACATGGGAGTTGACAGATCTCCCTAAAGGAAAGAATACAATAGGCTATAAGTGGATCTATTCTGTAAAATAAAATGCAGAAGGAAAAGTGGAGAGATATAAGGAAAGACTTGTGGCAAGAGGATATAGTCAGACTTATGGTATTGACTATGATGAGACATTTGCACCAGTGGCAAAAATGAGCACTGTCAGAATTTTGATCTCTTGTGCAGCAAATTTCGGATGGCCCTTGCATCAACTTGATGTCAAAAATGCATTTCGCATGGTGATCTTCAAGAGGAGGTGTATATGGAGATGCCACCAGGATTTGTCGGACTCGAAACTAAAGGAAAGGTATGTAGATCGAAGAAATCTCTATATGGTCTCAAACAATCTCCACGGGCCTGGTTTGACGAGTTCGGACAAGTGGTGTGTGGCATGGGTTATGGTCAATGCAATGGAGACCATACCTTATTTTACGGACATTCGGAGCGAGAAAATCACTATCCTTGTCGTGTATGTCGATGATATTATCATCACGGGAGATGATGTTGTGGAAATCGCAAAGCCGAAAGGATGCTTGAGTCGAGCCTTTGAGGTGAAAGATTTGGGAAAACTTAGATACTTCCTTGGAATAGAAGTTGCAAGATCGTCAAAAGGGATATCATTATCTCAAAGAAAGTATACATTGGATCTCTTAGATGATATGGGCATGCTCGGGGTGCCGAGTGGCTTCAACACCTATTGACCGAACACTAAAATCACAGCAGAGTCCGGAGAACCCATAAACAAGGAGAAATATCAAAGACTTGTTGGAAGACTAATATACTTATGCCACACGAGACCAGATATATCATTTGCGAGTGAGTGCGGTGAGTCGCTATATGCATGATCCGAGGGATGGACACTTGGAAGCAGCTCAAAGAATCTTGAGATACTTGAAGGGCACTCCGGGAAAAGGAGTGTTGTTTAAAAGTAATGGACACCTAAATGTAGATGGATATTGTGATGCGGATTGGGCTAGCTGCTTAGATGATCGAAGATCCACCTCAGGGTATTGTGTTTTTGTTGGAGGAAATTTGGTGTCATGGAGAAGTAAGAAACAATCTGTTGTCTCGAAATCAACAGCTGAAGCTGAATACAGAGCTATGTCACAGGGCCTGGGTGAAATGTTGTGGGTACGAAACCTTCTAAGAGAGTTGAAAATTTTAAGGCAAGGAAGCTTGAAAGTGTGGTGTGATAATATGTCTGCCATAAACATAGCAATAACCCTGTCCAGCATGAGTGAACTAAACATGTGAGATAGACAGATTCTTTATTAAAGAAAAGATTGATGCGGGGATTATCTCATTGGCTTATGTGAGATCAGGACAACAAGTGGCAGACTGTTTAACAAAGGGACTTGGCTCAAAGGAGTGTAATCTTGCCTGTGCCAAAATGGGGATGATTGACATTTATCACCCATCTTGAGGGGAGTGTTGGACAACTGTTGGTGTATCTGTTGGGCTGTCTTCTTGTTCTCTGTTGTGGCTCACGTGTATTTTACTCGAAAGAAAATTAGGTGGAAAGGAAATCAGAGATGAGAAGGTGTCCTATGTACTGGATCGATTCGGTCACTGGTCTACTGCCGGAGCCACCGGCCGGTGTGGTCGTGCCCCGTGCATCGGGCGACCCCCTTTCCCTCGGGTCTGGCTAGTGTAGTGCTGATGCTCATCTGCTTCCCCACTTCTCGCTTATTCATGTGTCCTAATTTTCTAAACCTAGCGACGTAGCGAGCGGTCAGGCCATGCAAGCACTGGGCTAATAATACATATACATGAACATTTTTTGACGAAATGTCTGGGTGGGTCATGGTTCAGTTTTGCCCTAAGGAAGCTCCACCAGTGCTTCTACCCCACACGCTCGATTCAAAACTATTATCAATTTAAATTTAAATGTTTAGAATTCGAAAACTATTAATTGTCCGTTTAAGAATGAAAATTTGACTTTCAAATTTTATACTCTACAAATATGTAGATCTGATACGGCCCGACGCAAGCGATACCGCAGATATGGTTTTCTAAATCGCGCCGGTACCCAAGCCTATTTGTAAAAATCGCGCTGGTATAGAAATGCGCTTAGCACTTCCAAAATTGCGCTTCATATTAATTTACTTGCTAGAGGGCAGCGTAGCTTGTCCGAAATCAACGAACTCTGACTATGGAAGGTTCACATATTTTTGTAGGAAATCCGAGTATATTTGGGAAGGCTCTGAAGCTTTCTAGGAAATGTATACTGTACAAGGAAGGTTCAGATTTGGTTAGGAAATATTTAACGGGTATATTGACCTACGGAAGGTCCAATTAACGTGGTACTTAGCAAGGATTCAGCTGTATATAATGCAGGAGGCCGCTATCACGGTTCTCGTCTCGACTTATACTCAGCGTCGTTCAGATCTTCTCTAGCGACATGGAGAAACAGCAATGCGCCATCTGCATCGCACACGATGAAAACCGCTGGAGCAGGTCAGACGATGAAAACAGCTGGAGCAGATCAGACGATGAAAACCCTCGGCGCGACGATGAAAACCCTCGGCGCATATCAGACGATGAAAACCCTCGGCGTGACGATGAAAACCCTCGGCGCAGATCAGACGATGAAAACCCACGGCGCAGATCAGACGATGAAAACCGTCGGCGCAGACGTCGCCGCGCTAGAAGGGCCGTGGAGGAGAAGAAGCGTCCTTGTGCCATGTCACCGAACATTATGCGTTTAAATCGGGTGGGTGCAATCTACCAGCAGCATATATATGTAACTTACGCAAATAACCTATCTCTTATTCATGCCCTTCTTCTCTTTGACGGCAGGCTTTATCCTTCTTTGTCTACTTGTCGCTGGAGGCGTTTGTGGTGTTCTTTATTATCGGGAAGTTCAAGTGCGCCCACGTTGAGACTATCGTGTATCTGATTAGCTTCGCTATCGTGACCCTGCCTTCGATCTTCATAATAATTGGCATTGTCTCTTTTACTCCTCCAAAAGATGCCGATTAGTCTTGGATGCTCCAATACAAGTATACTAGTTTTGTCAATGGAATAGTGCTCGCGAGGGCTAAGTGGTCTTCACTTTTTTTTTTGTTTCCTTTCATGAGTCGAACTGGAACACCTATCAATGGGCTCAGTCATGCGATTCTTTTTTGAGTTTTTAGTTTTCCTCTGGCAGCCTCGATTTTCGTAGATAAGGTGCAGATCGCGCTATCCACATGGTTTTATGATTGTGTTGTTTATCAGTGTAGATCGCGGTATCCTTATTCTGTGATTTGGTTGTATATAACACTGGTAGATTCAAGAGTTTTGGGTGGGCTATTGTTGAGGACGAGCAGGTGCATGTGTTCTCTTGTTTAATTTTGTTTGGGTAGATTTATCGAATGCATCTTCTGTCCCGTGATGGTTCACCTGCTTATAAAATGTTTTTCTTTAACTTGCTTATAAAAGGTTGAATAGTATCTTAGCATGAGTTTAAGTTGGATTACCTGACGAAACCACGAGTTTGGCAAGACCATTTGATGTGACCCATGTACTTCATGTGATCGGACGATCTTCTTTTCTCCAATCTTTCCAAACCGACGCCTGCTTTCTCTTCCTAGCATATATCGTAGACTGTTTAGTTCCTCGCATGCTTGTGAGACACATTGTATAACAACTTGTTTCATTGTCTGTATTACAACGAGACACAAATTGATAATCCGTTGTTTGGTTATCTTACCACAACAGACACGCCGACTACCATGACTAGTTGAATGCCCGTGCGTCGCCACGGCTCCCTTAATTTACCTTTTCGTTGGAGGTTTAAGCATAATACACATGAAAATACATGTTTATAAAAAAAGATATCCACAACTACTATTTGACATCATATGTATAAAATGCAACAACCCAACAATTATATCTTTTTGACTAAGATTTTACTTATCTTATATCCTAAAGACAACCCAACAATTATTTTGGTTGATTAGTATTTCACTTGCTTATATGTTAGACTCATCTTAAAATAATAACTTCATATGCATCGGCAAGCAATTTACAAGCTTGTCTTGCCATTGTTAGGGCCAGGAGTCAATTTTTCTCTGCAAAGAGTAGTGTAGGAAATAAATTATATATCCATGTCCCAAATTAGTACAACTTACTTATTTATAAATTTTATTTCCAACTACAACAGGCCAGGTGTTGCAAAATATATGTCGAGTTTTTTTGGACATGTTTCTTCTTTAGAAGATCACTCATGCATAATGGAAATTAGATCAAGTGCTTTCATAGAACAACAAAAACAAACATAGAGACATCAGCTCAAAGGTTGCTTTACTCCGCCCTGACACACACTCTAGCTTAAGAATGTTGCAACACAAACTTATGTTTTCTTGCTCTCATTAATTCCCACAAATGTATCAAGGGGCACCCTTACTCCTCAGTGCATGGCTTCTCCCTTAATTCCACGGCCCTCTTGATTATGTCTCTCGCTCCTGCTCGTACATACAATCATCAAACTTCAGCATGATTATTATCTGTTGCTATCCTTGTGCTATGCAACACATTGGAAAAAGAGTGGCGGTTAACAGTTAACACCCAATGTTGTCTCCACTTTCCCTTGTGTGGTCCTTTGAAGCTCACAAGAAATAATGGAAAACTTGAAGTCGCACTCTCTTCCGTGGATGAAGTGTATATCCACTTAGCCCCATTGTTAAGAAAACTATAAAAATTGTACAAACAAATAATCATTAGTGTACATTGTCAGAGTTGCATCCCTGACTAATTATCACAAGCTAGGTTCTAGGAAAATGTATAGCTAATGAAGCTCCTCAAAATAAAAAAAACCTCCAAATTCTCTAAGCTTATCACATAAATACTTGTTACATGCACCAAGACCGCTGCAATTGAATTAGTCAATTGCATGCAAATGGAAGAGATAAAATAAGATACAACTCTTTCTTTTAAGATGAAATATCATACTAACACACATTTTTATATGGTTTTTTCATGTTAAAATTAGATGTTCGACTTTTCATGAAGTAGTTGTCTTGATTTAGAAAACATGCATGAACAGAGAACATAACTCATTAGAGAATTCATTGCTCGTAAGTCTTACGAATTGGTGAAACATCAAATTTCCCCAATGCTTAACCCAGGAACATCGTTGAAATTCACACATCCTCGTCAACATCGCAACAACATCAGAAAAATGCTAAATTGAAATTTAGTACAATTTAATTGACTCACACAAAATAACGTGGATGTACTATGCTAACAAATAATCAAATTACTTGTTTGCATTTTCAAAAGGAGGATATGTTTTTGTAAATAATTGGCAAGTGCAGTTCAAACCATAAGATAGTGCACCTAAAATGACATAGTTGGGTTGTACTGGAGCAACAGGCCAAAACACTTCGCAAAGTACTTACAAAAAGGAAAACCAACCAACAGTTGAGTTCATACACCTTGAGATAAGAATCTGAAAGAATATGAGAAAATGAGGATAATGACGTAGGTGACCCCAGTTTTGATGTTATTTTGTAGCCGACACAAACAATGCATATATAAGAAGACCAATGCTAAAGAAACTAAGGGTGCAAATGGGATAAAATGCGGGAGCCTACATATATGATGCATGTGCCCGCCGTGGATAAGTTGGATGCTGAAGCAGAAGGCCAAATATGATTGCAATTAAGCGGTGCCCACGTAAGCCCGCAACATACATACACATTGGCCATGATAGTTTGCTAGCAGCATGCTACATCCAATAGCCATGAACGAACAAGAATTGCAGGCCAACAAAAATATCGATAGGAGAGTTCAGCAAAATGATACAAATAAATGCAAGGAAGGAATTATTCTTCATGCTTTTGATAGATTGCTCCTTGTGGGCCTCAACACCACTCCACTGCTCTAATAGTCCAATGTAACTGTTCATCATCGAGTGATGAACTGACATGGTGAAAATGGAGGATGGGGTTGAGAAGTGACATAAGAGGCAAGGCAAATGGTGGACTGACCCGAGTGTGGCAGCCATGGCAGAGCGTCACCATGCCCCGATTGCTCCCTGATCAATCGTTTTGCACATTATGTGTGCTGGGAAGTGGGCTAAGTGATTGTTTGCTTAATGCCACAACAAATCCAGCCTGCCACAGGTGTCCGCATACAAGATTTTTGGAGGGGGCTCCACGTGCAGCTTGCACTTGCTTGCACCCTGAATAGAAAAACTCGCTGTGATGTTTGAACAAGGAAAACAAATAATAAAACAAGGGATATATATTGCCTCAATTCTCACGTTAGTATCAAGCATGCCGTCTCATCTGAACTGTACACATTTTAGTCCGTCTGGAGCTGCAACAACAGAAATACATACAATATTCAGTGGGCGTAAATATAATTCAAAACTGATGTTTTAAATAACGACAACAATGCGACAACAATGCAACGAGTGATGTTGATCTTCTCTACCAACTCACCTATTGATTGGTTTCGCCCACCTTCAAGTTCTTGTATCCGAGCAATTTAGAGTGACTCGCCAAAGAAACTAAAGCCTCAAAGTTGAATTTGAGCTAGTACTCCATCTGTATTTTTGTTAATAAATTCATTTCCAAATTGATAAATCTGACCCCAAAATAAATATAAATAGCTAAAAACGTTTGTACTGAGAGAGGACTAAAGAACTGAAACTGACTAGTGTTTCTACATCAGGGTATTGTGGATGAAAATGTTAAAGCATATCAAGATTTTTCCCAATCAAAGATACCAATAAAAGTATGGAACTTAATTTATGCCTTGGCAAAAACACCTCTTGATGTGTACATATCTTCACAATTAGAATAGTGCAACGGAAGAAAATCCTATAAGACCCGGGTCGTACGAACCCAATCGGTGGACCACATCCTGTACCGTACACGTCGCTAAACTGATCTTAAAGCATCTGCGCTTCTCCTAAATCATTCCCGTTAATCAAATTTCTCTGCGAGAATATGGGAAGATATCCTATACGTCGCTAAACTGAGCAAGCAGCTGTGCAGCTGCAGCCGAGCGGCGTTCGCGTTGCTGGGCATGGCCATGGACGCCGGTGCCGGTGCGTGATGCAGCAACGACGAGAGTTGTACGGAGCCACTCACGGGCAAGCTGCTGGGACGGTCAGCAGCGGCAGCAGACGAGCGTGGAGGAGCGCCGGCGACTCCGCGGAGGACGGAGCTACGCTGGTGGGACCAAACAGCTATAACTTCGGCAGCGTGTCGTACATGGCGGAGGAGAGCTGCAAGGAATCACGATTTGGTGAAGGGGACGAGGAGAAGTTGCTTCGAGATGTGTTTAGCGATGTGTACGGTACAGGATGTGGTCCACCGGGTTCGTACGACCCGGTCTTATAAGATTTTCTTCCTAGTGGAACGAGTGCAATGTAAAGTACAAATTTATATAATATAATAAAATAATAGGGAAAAAAGAGTCAGAATGGTGTGCTTCGCTCACCAAGCTTCAGAAATCCTTGGAGGGGTATAGTGTATCCACTGTGGTTGTAGGCTGTAGCTGGTGAGGAGCGTGGGTTCAGCTCATTGCAGCAGGACGTCTAGATGCGTCTGGTATCAACTAAAACAGTGTGCAATACAATAAAATTTCGGTCACACGTAACTCTACTGCAGGGTAGTCAATTTTTACTTGATTTGAACTAACTACAAGGATCTTACACGATCAATTTAGGTGCTAAGTTCACGAGCAGACCAACAAGGAGACCCTCGTGAGCTGCGTGCATTGGTCCTGCACATGGCCACCGTCGCGCTGTGTTGATCTTTCAAAAGCAGATTGTGTTCGCTGGTACTACTCATATACTTGTCGTGGGTCCTGCTCCTATCTAACACACCGGCATCACGTAGCAAAAAATCTGAGAGACAGAAGGCAGGAAGATCGTTGACGGAGGGAGAGGGGAGAGCTGCCGTGGGTCTGCAACTGCAGGCCGGCGACCTCACGCTCTGGCAGCCCCGCACGTCCAGATCTTCATCGTGGGTCCCGCGCAACTTCAGGCCACCGCGCCGCCTTAGCCACCGCTGATGGTGATGGGTTACCTCAAGTCCAGGCGCATCAGTTTCGCTCTAGCCGGTGCGGTCGTCGCGCTAGGTCCGGCAACCAACGAGCCCCGACGTAGCGTGACCGCCATGGTCACACATAGATCGCGACGTGAGGGGACAGGAAGTGCGAGAAGGGATTTTGGTGCGAGGGTGAGAATGAATTATTTTTTCAGGCCAAGGAAAGACATCTTTCCTAAATATTTTTTACGTGTCCTTGATTTTTTTAATTGACCGTGTCCTTGATTGATACTCCTTGAGATGTTTGGCAAGTAAATATATCTTTCCTAATTAATTGATACCGCTGATTGACAATACCATAATTAGCCGTTAAATGAGATCGAACGATTGCAGGTTAAGCGGACATTGGGAGATTATATTGGACGGACAGGATGTTCCGAATCTCCTTCACCAAACGCGTTGTATGACGTACGACCAACTGGAATATAATACTCCCTCCGGTTCATATTAATTGACTCTAATATGGATGTATCTAGACACATTTCAGATCTAGATACATCCATATTGAAGTCAATTAATATAAATCGGAGGGAGTAGTAAAGATACTTAACACATCATGATTAACAAGAGGTCACAGATTAAGTGCAGGTTCCATAAAACCTATATTAGGGGCACCCCATGCTTTGTCATCATACATGTTTAGTTGTCCTACATCAGGGGCATCCCATACCCCAGCATACTAACATCACCCATGATCAAAATACAGGTTCACCATGTCCCCGCTGCCACTACCATTTGTCCTTATCTTTGCCGAAGAGGTCCCCGCTTCGGATGTCGTTGTCGTGGATGCGCAAGGCCGGAAACAAACCGCGACAGTGAGCTTAGAAGATTTGCCAAACTAGGCGGATCCATGCTTCCTCCCACTGCGATATCTTTGCATCAAGTGCATTAAAGCCTCTGACGTGTCGATCCATGGAGACGATGCCATATTGAGGGTCGGGTGCAGGAGAATGAGGAGAGGGTTCCATGGAAGGGACCGGTAAAGTGAGAGAGTGTTTGTGAGTGGAGTAGTGAGGGAGAATGTGCAATGCCTGGTAGGCACCGACCTGGTCGGTGTATAGAAATCTCGTAAACAGACGGGGTGTTGTATGCCGACCTGATCGGCACAGATCAGGCGCCGCACACTCGCGTGTCGTTTACCGGGTGTACAACCGAGCATGGGCAGCCCGGTCCGGATGGCCCAGCCCGAAAATCCCGGGCCAGGTCAGGCTTGCATGCCGGGCTTGCAAAAAAACACAATTTTTGCTTAGTTCAGGTTGGGCTTGTAGGATCGAGCCGGGCTTTCCTCTGTTTAGGCCAGGTTCAGGCCCGATTTGTAAGCCCAAACGTCAGCTCAGGCTGGGTTTGGGCCTAGAAATTTAAGTTCGGGTTTTCGGCCCAAAATCTGGCCCAGCACGAGGAATGCGAGGTGTAGTTTTTTTTCTTTTGAGATTTCCGCTACCGATTAAACGGTAACAGAAACAGGGATGTTTAGACCCACAGGCGGGTCAAGCATCCAGACTTGGCGACCAGGATTATCTAAAACTACACTCCTAGCAAGATTATGTGCTTCTTTATTCGATTCCCTTCGCTCATGGCTGAAGGTAAGCCTCTGAAAATTTCTTCTCGCTGCTGTAATCTCCCGAACAATGTGAGTATATACACCATTCGTTCCTTCGTTGATGCTCTGCACCGCCCGCATGCAATCACTCGCCACATGCACTGACGCGGCATTGATATCGCATGCTAATGCAATCGCTTCTTTGCACGCCAAAACCTCCAGGGTTCTGGTTCTGTCTTCCCCTCTAGGACCACGGCAGAGGCGCCCAAGTAGAGGCCGTTTTCAGATCGTGCCACCGCTGCAATGGAGCCACAGCCGCTCCCCTTACTTACAGCTGCATCGACATTTATCTTGATCGTCCCCGATGGCGGAGGGATCCACCGCGGAGCCAGGTTGACCGCTGTGGCATTGGCGGTAACCTGCTTCTTAGCCCCGCTCTGATCGAGATCATCCAAGAACCTCTCAACAAAGCAGTGTGTAGACAAAGGACTTTGGAACTGCTGCTCGTGAATCGCCTTCCTCCTAGCATGCCAGATTGCCCACATTGTCACAAAAACTCGTGTCCTCTCCTCCTCTTTCAAAGAGTCAATCATATTGGCTAGCCATAGCCGAGCGTCTCCCTCCTCAGACATACTCATGTGCTCGGTGATCGCCGGGTCGACTAACGCCCACACACACCTTGCCATTGTGCAATCCAGCAGGGCATGTCGCCAAGAATCCTCCGGCCCACACATCTGGCATTGACTCGAGTGCGCCATATGCCTATGATTACGAACATCATTCGTGGGTAAAGATTGTTTGGCCAACCTCCATAAGAATACCTTGATCTTCGACGGGACCCTCGTGCGCCACATCGTTCTCCAATACCCTTCTGTTTGTGTCGTGCTCGACGTCGTGGCTCTATGTCCCAGCCATGCTTCTCGTCTTGCTCTCGTCGCTACTAACATCCGGTGACCGCACCGTAAACACGCCTTTTCGTTCGTGCCGCCACGCCCAGAAATCTTCTTGCCGACGACCACTCAATGGGATTTGGAGAATGGCCTCCACATCCATTGGCAGTATAAGAAGCGTCGTAACTTGTCTTCCCTCCATGACACCGTCATTGCGTTGATGAACTCCGCAACTCGGGTCGGTGGGGAATCCTCACTAAGGCATGCAATTGGCCGAAGAGAGCCATCCCGCGTTGATCCACTGATCATTCCATGAGTGTGTTTTCTCTCCAGTTCCGATCCTACGAATCAGCCCCTGCTTGAGAACCTGGATCCTTGCATGAACTCCTCTCCAAACTTGAGAGGGCGCGGATCCCAGGTTAGCTTGCAGCACATCTCCAGTCGGATAGTAGACCGCTTTCAGAACCCTGGTGCTCAATTGTAGGGTTTTGCACCATGCACCATGCTTGTCGAGCGAGAAGGGATAGGTTAAAAAGCTCCATATCCCGAAACCCTAAACCTCCCATGTTCTTTGGTTTGCACATCTCCTTCCATGAGACCCACGCTGTCTTCCTTTCACCATCCTTGCAACCCCACCAAAACTTGCGGATCATAATATTGATGTGGCTACACAAACCTGCTAGTAGAATAAAGCAAGCCATCGTGAAAATTGGTATCTCTTGCGCCACGGATTTAATGAGAATATCCTTGCCTCCCAATGACAACAGTTTCTCCAACCAGCCCTGTATTTTGTTCCATTTGCGTTCCCTGATGAATTTGAAAGCATCAGTCTTTGATCGCCCCACCTCCGAGGGCATTCCCAAATATCTTGCGCAAAGGGTTTCATTGTGAACATCAAGCACCATCTTGACGCTTTCCCTCCTTGTGCTCGGACACTTCTTACTAAAAAAGATAGAAGATTTGTCTCGATTTATACGCTGACCTGAGGCCAGGCAATATGTGTCCAGAATCTGCTGGATCTTCCCCACACTTTCCGCATCTGCCTTGAATAGCAACAGGCTGTCATCAGCAAACAAGAGGTGATTCACCGCCGGGGCCGACGATGCCACCTTCGGTCCATGGAGCTCCGATGATAAACTGTGGTGTTTTAAGAGGCACGTAAGGCCCTCTTCTGCTAACAAGAATAGATACTGTGAGATTGGGTCTCCTTGTCTTACTCCCTGTGAGGGTACAAATTGTCGAAGTCTTCCTCCATTAAACAACACCTGGAAGGAGACAGTGGACACCAGGCGCATAACCATCTGCACCCATAGCCTGTGGAATCCGAGCTTGATCATGACAGCCTCCAGATAACTCCATTCTAGGCGGTCATATGCCTTCCGCATATCCAGCTTCAGAGCGCAGAAACTATTGCGCTTTGATCTATTTCGCTTCATGAAATGTAGACACTCATAAGCAGTAATAATGTTATCCGTGATCAGTCGCCCTGGAACAAAAGCGGACTGCTCCTCTGAAATTATCTCCGGAAGACATACTTTCAGTCGGTTTGCCATGGCCTTCGATGCAATTTTGTAGATGACATTGCACAGGCTGATTGGTCTAAACGGACCCAAATCTTCTGGATTAGCTACTTTGGGAATCAAGACAATAAAAGTCTTATTGATTTCCTCCATCCTCTCCTCTCCCTTTAGCTCTCTCAAGACTGCCATCGTGACCTCCTTACCGCAAAGATCCCAATGAGTTTGGAAAAAATGTGCAGGGAAGCCGTCAGGCCTAGCAGCTTTAGTTGGGAACATTTGCAACAGTGCCTCCTTCACCTCCTCATCGCGGAAGGGTTTAAGCAGGGCATCATTCATCAGCGCCATGACCTTCCTAGGGATCACGTTAATAACCTCAGCCATGTTGGTTACCCCCTCCGAGGTGTACAAGTGCTCATAGAAATTACTTGTTAGCTCGGCCATCTCTTGTCTATCTTCTGTGAGCAGCCCGTCAGGCTTCTTTAAGAGCATCTCTAACAGAGCCCGTAAATCCCGCCGGAACCGAACTTTTCCGGTGGATTTACGGGTTCGGGCCGAAACGCGCGCAGATCAGCGCCCGAATACATGGGCCGGCCCGAATCGGAAGTTCAGGGGCCCGAGAAACTCCCCGCACGGCCCCTCGGTCCCTATTAAAAGGGTTCGCGGAGGGGAGTTCGGTTCGGAAACCCTACTCCCCTCCCGCCGCTCCTCTCCCGCCGCCGCAGCCTGCCTCCGCTCCGACGAGCAATCCCGGGTCCTCCGACGCCGCTCCGCCGCTACGGCCACCACCCCGCCGTCCGAAATGACGCGTGCAAGACGCGTGGGTAGGGGCGGTAGCCGTTCCGGCGGCGGAAGGTCAAGTCGGCGTCCGCCGGGCGTACGGGCGGAGCCGGAGCACGCCAGGCGGTCACGCTCCGATGGCGTATGGAAGCGGGCCGGCCGCAAGTGGCCGGAGCTAATGCAACGCCTTCAAGCGCGCGCGGAGGCGGCTGCGGCTGCGCAGGGGGAAGCGGAGCCCCCCCCCCCCCCCCCGCGCTGATGGCGCGTGCAGCCCGCCGTTGCCCCCGCGTGGAGACGATGACGCCGACGGACCGCCTCTCCTCTGCGGGAGCACCTCCGAGGCGGCGGCCATCGAGGTGGCGGCGCTCGTCGTGGCCTAGCAACCCCCGGCGACCATAAACCCTCCACCGACGCCCCGGTGATAGTATAGTCTCCGGGTACCTAAATTTCTTGTCTAATTAGGTCCGTAGTACGTAATGTAGGTCCAATGCGGATGTATTTTGCCACTACTATTGTAAATTATGAACAATTAAGCTTGACCAGATAAAATCGACTGCAATCGCGAGTATCGATTTTCTGCGATGTTTGATTTTCGTGAGTTCGGTTTGCGTTTTCGGTTTCTGTTCTGTGCTGTGCCTAAAATCGGTCGCAATTCATTTTTCGGGAGACTGAACTCAATTTATTCGGTTCCGATAAATAGGGGCTCTGTTAGAGATGCTCTAACTTGCTTATATTATGACAGGTGTAGTAACCAGGTGTGTTGTGGCTCGGCACGCACTGGCATGGCACGGCCCTCTTATAAACGGGCCGCTGCGTGCCGTTCTAGGCTAGGCCCGTTTAGGGGCAGGCCTTGCCCGTACTTGCTGCTAAGTGCTAACAAGCACGAAATACTCTGACGACTCGTATCGCTGACTAGTGGTCCCGCCTCTGGATTAAACCCCTACCCTGCCTACACTCTCGGTCCCGATCCAAACCCTTTCGCAGCGGCGGCGCCGCCACTCCGATGAGCGTCTCCGATGAGCTCCGGTCGCTAGACGCCACGGGAATCTACCGCCTCACAGCCTCCCGCGCTGCCTTCTTGGACCCGGTGCGCCTGCTCAACGAATCCTACAGGCGCTTCCGCCTCGTCCCCTCTGCGTACTACTCCCGAAGCTTCGGCCCGTCGAATCAGGGAGGCGACGCGCAGGGCGAGCGGACGGCGCCGTCTCCGGAGCGGAAGAAGCGCAAGCGGAAGCGCCAGCCGAAGCCCCGGGAACTCAATGCCGTGGAGCGGATCGCGGAAGCGCGGCATCAGGTGAAGATGTTGCTGCATTAGTTTGGATTACTTTACTGCTTCTCGCAAAAATAGAGAGATTAGTTTACTGCTGTTTCTTTCATATCATTGTAAATTGGGTAGGAGATGAATCAGTAAAGACGTTGTGGTCTATCCATTCCTCATTAGTGACAAGAACTTCACATTTTACTCATACAGAGTAATGACGGTTAAGGAGAAAAACCGGTGTGCCGAAGGGTTAGCTGTGTCATCAGAAAACTTGAAAATCGGGATGTGCCATTGTTAGAAATTTCTAGAGAATATCTGTTATTCTGTCATTAACATTTGTTGACTTGTTAGGATGTTCGTGAAACAGTAACAGTAGGAGTATGGCACTATGCCTATGTCAAATTTGTGGGGAAATAGGCTGAATAGTGTTTTACAGCCCATTTGATGTAATGTTTGGATCTCTTGTGGTCCTCCATTTGATAGGAAGCAAGGGCTTTGCTGATTAGTGCGCACAAATCACTCCTTGAGGCGAAAGATCTACTGGAGTTCCTACCGGGGATGATCAAGGGAGATGAATGCAGGCAAGATGTTCAAACTAGTTCGGAGAACAATTTTGTTGAGCTTGGGAGCTCATGGCGAGCACCTCTTTGTGAGCTGACTATTTGCTTTCAGAAGCCCCATGGTCAGGGCGAGGCAGGTAACACGATCATACCAAAAATGTATGACTACTTCTGGTGACCATGCTTATAGGTATCTATGGTGTTAAGCGTGCAACTAAAATGGTTTTGGCTTCTCTGTCGTGTTTTAGGTCCGTGCCATGTCCAAAGGAGGTCCAGTACGTTGTTTAATAAGATAATCAGTATTGAAGAAAATGATGAGTCGGAAGGAGAATTTCAGAGTAGACTCTATATTTTACCAAAAGGAGGTTGCTTCCTGATGGTGAGTTAATATTATCATTCGTTACTGCAGTTTTCTCATTTATTTTCATGTAAGTGAACAATCCACCCTTAATCTGATTGTTTTGCATGATTCTGATGGTACCTAAACTGAAGACTGACTTCAAACATGTTCGTGATCTCATTCCTGGTATGTTCAATGTAGCATAAGAAATGTCTTAATACGCCGTATAGATCTTGATGTACTTGTTATAGTTGTATTAGCACATGCACTTAATTCGTTTATTTTGTTAATGATGTCTTTTTTCTCCAGATAATTCGAATGATGGTTACAACCTTATAGTTATTGACCCACCTTGGGAGAATGGATGTGTTCGTCAGAAAGAAGCGTAAGTTAACACTTCTATTTTTCTTCCTCTGCCAAGTAGGCAGTACTTTAGATTTTTATGATCGGACTTATTGGTGGCTGACTTTCCAGTATTTGTCGTTTTTGTTTAGCTGTGTTGCTTTAATTAAATTACACTGCATTTTAACTTTCCACTTTTCTTTTCTAACTAACTTGTTAAACTCTAGAAACTATGCTTGAACGTTAGCATAGCTATGTAATATCTGACCTAATATCCTAAATCATTAGTTGGTTCTTGAAGTTTGTTTTTGGAAGAGTAAGAAGCAAATCTTTTGTGGTCTCCTATGATTTACAGGTATTTATTATACACAGGCCATGAACCATGTTGATGTCATGTCTCCTACAATAAACCCTGATTTAAAGAAAACTAAATTATCTTGGACTAAGACGAATCCATCTTCGCGATTAAGTTGCCATCTTTTTAAGTGTAGTAGTCCCATTTTTATATTTTCAGCTAGGAATCTCTATGAATTGGAAATTCATTTATTCAACGATTTATGTCCTAGGTATCCTACACTTCCCAACAGATATTTGTTGTATCTTCCAGTTCAAGAACTTGCTGATCCAGCTGGAGCTCTTCTAGTTCTGTGGATTACAAATCGGGAGAAATTGCGAAGATTTGTTGAGGATGAATTGCTTCCATCTTGGGGAGTTAAAGATCCCACTGAGTTTTATTGGCTGAAGGTTTGAAGCTAATACTCATGTGCCACACCTTCTATCTTTCAACAGTAATTGATATATTTTGTAACTTTAAAAAATCATAGGTGAAGTCCGATGGTTCACTCATTGGTGATTTGGACTTGTTCCATCACAGGCCTTATGAGTGTCTTCTTCTTGGCTACATAAATGTTGTGAGTTCTTTCGTCTAAATTATTTGCCATTCTCTTGAATGCAATATTTGATCGGCAGTATCTAACCTGAACTTGATATATTTTGTTCTGTTGGTTTTCTTCCTGCAGAATAGAGAAGCTGAACCAGGATCAAATTTTAAGTTTCTGCAAGCTAGCCAAGTAATTATGAGTGTCCCGGGTGCACACTCAAGGAAACCTCCCCTTCAGAGTATCCTTACTGTGGTTTGCCACTGTCTATCCCATTAATTAGCTAATTAATAGATTTTATTATTTGCAATGAAGCATATTTCTATTACTGACGTGATGGGGCTCTTCTTATAGTGTGATATGGTTTGTCGTCAATCCTTAACCTGCAAAAGAAATACTTTCCGAATTTATTCCTGGTTCTAAACCTCCAAGGTGCATTGAGCTTTTTGCAAGAGAGTTGGGTTCTGGATGGACCTCTTGGGGAAACGAGCCACTTCATTTCCAGGATTCCATGTACTTCACGGAGAAGTAAATTGATAGACAACAACACGATATGTGCAGTTTGAATCAATTGTTGAATCCACGTAATGCTTTGTTGTTATGTCTCATGTTTTCCCGTAAGTAGTTCCTTCTTCCCATTCTCTTACATTTTCTAGCAATGCACCCATGCCTTCGCTTTACAATATTGTATTTAGCTCCTCAGGTTATTTGTTAATGTTAGAAAAAAACCACACCATAAGCCAAAAAAAATGCCTCATATGGTTGTCCATATACATCGTGGGATTCACTACTGTAGAAACGCTTATAGGCGCTATGCGTTTAGTGACAGGCAAAGTTAAGCTTGTCACTAGTACAAACACTAGTGACAGGCGCATAAAAAAGCCTGTCACTAGCCGAAAGGTCAAATGTGTTAGCGACATGCATTTATAAATACCTGTCACTAGACAAATACTTTTTATTTTATTAAGTTGGCTAACATTTTGAGGACGAGCATATCAGACGTGGCTCATCTAAAAAAAAATACCACACGAAACCGTGAATCCACGAAAATCTTGACGACGCGAGCTTGAGATAAAAGAAGGAACAAAGATTTTGATACGGAGTAGATGCATGAAGCCAAGTTTCCTTCATTTTCTTTTATTTCCTCTCCGACGGTTCTCCACTATGTTTGATGTAGGTATGTGACTAGCAGCGTCCAGCCAGGTTTTTAGGAAGTACTGAATCTGAATCTACGTGCAAATGCAGATTGCACGTAAAACAGTTAGCCAGGTACGTGCCTGCTTTTTTTTTAACAAGGCCAAGTATGTGCCTGCTTAGTTCAGCCACGACCAAAGCGGTTCTTCCGCGAACACGCCGCGTAGCTCTCTCGCGAGGCGTTCTTTTCTTATCTCGATAGGGTTCCTCCGCTATACAGCCGCCGCATCTGCCCCCTGGACCTCGAGCTTGCCGAACAGGGCTTGATCCGTTTCGGACATCCGCCGGCGTTTTGCCTCCAGCCGACATGCTACTCCCGCTATCAGGGTGGTGTTGTGTGGATTTGAGCCATTGTGTTCTTCATCCGCTATTTCTCCTTGCATATTGGATCCATTGAGGCAACCAGCGTGATTGTACCATCTGACACCCCGTGGTAACAAAGGAACAACAAATCAGATTCTGCCACTTACATCCGCTTGAAACTATCGCCTGCGTATGTTTCTTGATAATTCATTCCCCACTATTAATTTTGTATGGATATGTGCTAACACTGCCGCTCCTTCTCTGGCAAGGAGACTCAATGGTAAATCTCCCCAAGGGCTGCAATGAAGCATGTGTTCTCATTCACCTGGTAGGATTTTTTAGTTTTCCTCTGCTGTAACACTCTGATGATGGCAGTTTAACTACTAAGTACCTTTATTTTTCATCTCCTGTAAATTAAAAATAATTCCTTTGCTCCATAACTTGATGTTAGTACCGTGTAAAATATATGTTGGCTTTGCATCATTTTCCCTGTTTCCTTCCCAAGGATTACATTGAGTAATTCAAATGGTATGCCTACCACTTCAAAAGTCGCAATTTATGTATCAGGTGGCATTTTCTTTCGTGATTTATTGAATCATTTTTACCAATACTTTTTCTCTATCTCCATTTCGTGAACCCGTAGTTCACATTTGCATGCCCAATGTTCTAGTTAGCATTACTATTCTAGACACCGAACTCTTACCATGTGCTTGATTAGGTTGATGCACTTGAGAACAATGTTTCTACTTTTGTCATGGTCACGTTGTATTCTATGAACCCGTGGTCATGGATTGGGGTGAGGAGAGGAATAAGGACCACAAGTTTACTATGGGAAATAAAAGGTTCCTGTCATTTTAAGCACATACTAACATTCGCTATTTTTTTGTTTTTACCTTCCATGGCTGCTAGACAAGCATATGGAACACAGGTTTATAACTGGATCAATTAATCTTAAACTAATGTTCTTTTGTACTTTATGACTTTTAATTCCTTGGCTGCCAATGATAAACTGACTAAAAGCATGTTTTGGAGAAGTTTTTTATTTACTTATCCGAAGAATAAATGGAAACTTCTTTATGGGATTCTTTTCACCAATCTATTGTAAAATTTTAATTAGTAGCCAAGACATTGAGCTGTGCAATCTGTAATGATTGAATTCCATTTTTTCCTTGACATTGATTGTATAGCAGCGTAGCTGAAGTAAGATAATCCTCACAGTATGCCACTATGCTAAATCAGAGACATGTGAATGCTATCCTTTCGCTTATTTGGTAAATGCAACATGATTTTTTTATATGAACATGATTTCTTTGTTTGTATCAGGTTAAGCACATCATCAGTGTCCTGCGCCATTTAGGTCCATACAAAGAAGACGTAATGAAAGAATTTGCACCTCAACAAGATGGTGGAAATGTAGAAGAGTGAAAGGAACTTGCAGCTATGCATATGAACAACACATGTACATGGTGGTGCCGTTCTTTGGAGTTCAAGCTTCTTGCTACATAACAAACTACTCTTTGTTGTCTATGATCGATTGCAAGTTCTTATACCATTGTGTTAGTTGTACAAATATTATGTCACATTGGGTGATGTGAACGTATCATTGGTACAATATCTTATTGTGCTATATGAAATATCCGTGGAAAATGTATTTTATTTGTATATCATATTATTGTGCTATCTGGAATATTCGTGGAAAACTCTTTTTATTATTATTATCGGCGATCGCAACCAGTGACATGCATCACTCTTGCGCGTCACTAATATAGGGCGCTGTGCCAGTCAGCAATGGGCCTTTTGAACCTGTCACTGATAGGCTATTGATTGTTGGCGACCGGAGATTACCTCTGAGTTACTCATTCAGCGAGCACATATGCTTCAGTTCTAGAAACTGTAAAATCGTATATTTTTTCTGGTGTTTCTACCTTCTTGTATTTAACGGACGAGCTCAACTAAAAAACATGTCATAGTTGTGGTTGTGTTTTTAATGAAACCAGGGGGCGTGTCCCTGTAATTCTGAAATAAATCAATGCGAAAGACAGATCTGTTTGACTTCATGAGCAGCGAGGATTTGTCATATCCTCTTTGGACCAACTCAAAAAAAAGTTACAAATCACAAACATAATTATTAAAACTGGAGGAAGACAATACGCATACATTCAGTTTGAAACTTCTGGTGGTAATGCTTGTGAGCGCAGCAGCAGCTCCGTGATGTCGGATGCCATGGCAGACACGAGGTAGACGTTCTGGTTCTCCAGACGTATAGGGTCCCTCTTGGCATATCCCTCTACTAAGATGAGGTCGCACATACTGCCCAAGTCATCGTCGGCCATTCCCAAGAGCTTCTTGGAGGCTTCGGCGACGAGCCCAGCGCGGATGTCGTCAAGCACGCGGGACATAATGTCGTTCATCTCTCCGTAATATTGGAGACATCCTCCGAGATTCATGAGGAGGTCGGAGATGATGTGCTTGGTGTCTGTGATGTTGGCGACGGTGAGGTTCACCGCAGCGGCCGCTAGCTCGCGGGCGTCGGTGGCGGACGAAGCCGCCGGGTCCGCCGAGAGGGCACCCACACAGTAGGCGTACTCGGTATGCTTGGTGGAGTTGTGGGAGACCGCGGCACATGTGGCGTTGATGACGGGCGTAGTGCCTATGGCGACATGGGCGGAGGCGGCGACCAGCGAGAGGATGAACGCGATCTGCCGCGTCGCCGTTGCTGCCATCGAACACCAAGTTCGTGGTGGTCACACATAATTCTCGTACGTGCTGCCATATTTATGGTGGGATCTATCCTTATGGAAGAAGATGAATATTTTCATTTCCTTCATAATGACGAGATAAATGTTTTAATTTCTATCTTTCGGTTTATTTGGGAATTAATTAATCGTCAGATTACACTGTACTGTATATAGGGCAGTCACATCACAATAAAGGCTCAAATCGTATCTATTATTGAATGTGAGTAAACCCTCTCCAGCTCACCGCTTATTAATTAGTAGGCCTGCAAGTGGTGGCGGGTTGACCGCAGGGTCGCCAGCGCAAGCCACTCCCGGGCACGTGCTCAGAGTTCACGGAGAGCAGCGACCTGTTCGCTACTGATGGTGGAAAGATTTCTCCTTTTTAGTTGTTGTATTTGGTTTTCTTTCATACGAAAAATTCAAAAACCCAAAAAGATTTCTATTTTCTAGTTTCTCGCGTTTTGCTTTTTTTTTCAAACAAAAACCTTGAAAACTAAAAATGATTTCTTTTGTTTCTTTTACTTTCTTGCTGCACTTTTGTTTTGTTTACAACTTCAAAACTTCAAAAACACAAAAAGAATTTCCTTTTGCTTTCAAAAGAGAAAACGGAATTGCAGATTTGTGCATGATAATCTTCACCGTTTGATTTTTAGTTCCAAGCATGTAACTTCGATTGGGCTGAAACTTTCGGTGAAATTTAAAACTTTTCATTCCCTACTGTCAAAAAAATTGGCTAAAATTCCTGGAATGTTTAAGTGGGGCTAAAATGGGTTGCACGCTGGATTTTATTGACAGATTTTATTTTTTATTACTAAAGTGGCTAGTTGAATTTTCTATTGGTCCAAAATAAATTGCTATGCCTTTATATGGATCCCAGTCACACGACACACCTTATTTACATCATATTTTTAAAGGTGTTACTGTAAGAATGAAATGATTTGAGTGAACCAAGTTTAAATCTTTTACTTCTATAGGTGAGCTTGTTGCGCAGTTTCAGTTGGGAGAGGAAGAACAACGATGATGAAACTGTACGAGAGGATCGATAAAAGAGGTATGACACCTTTCCTATATTCATGTATGGAATTTAATGATAGCAAATACTTGTGCATAGTTTCATCAATACTTGGGAAAGTGATATTATATGTCTACTATCTTTGTGTTCTCCTCTCTATTTATGATGCAAACGAGATATTATTGAGGAATGCTACTCCCTCCGGTTCATATTAATTGACTCTAATATGGATGTATCTAGACACATTTTAGTTCTAGATACATTCATATTGAAGTCAATTAATATGAATCGGAGGGAGTATTTATACTTGACTGAGAGATAATGATTTTGGGTAAAGTATCTGGATCCCATCACACTTGTTATTGCGGACTTGGCACATATTTAATGATGAATTATATTCCTATGTGCCTTTAAAATATGAAGGTTGATGTCTATATGATAGTCCAACCCTTTAAATGGCAGAACTCATCTTCGAAACATATATAAGTCAGTTGATAGTATATATGATTGACCAACCATCATTCTTTTTAGCCATGCACCATTGAGCCATATATTAGAGAGAGAAAAGAAAAAGAGACAAAGCAAAAAAGAGAAGAAAAGGAAAGAAAAAGATTCAGAGAAAAAAAGTGAGAGAGAGTTAGGAGGATGTTCGCCGTCTGATGTTCATGTTGTCCCGGTATGGGTGGCCTATAGTAGAGAAATCTTTCTCCTTTGGTCCTTTGTACATGCGGTATGGAGGTACCTCATTGCGATACTCGTGAGAGAAGAACAATGAGCCGCTAACAAAAGCCATGCCTAATCATGGTGAAAGTTTCAGCAAAGAGCATCCTCAAATTAGAAGAGAGTGGAAAAAATGAGAGATTGGAAAAAGAAAGAAAAAGTGAGGAAATAAGGAGAAGATTTAGAACCCAACGAGTTGGCAGCTTTGAAGACAGAAAGGGCTAAAACTAAGAGGTGCCACTGACTTGCACTCATAAGCTAAAAATGGATGCACCCCTTCCACTCATAAGGTGTTAAAGCTAATAAGCAAACACCTACCTTGTCTTTCCACCACGGCCAACCAAAAATACTAGCTTCTTACTCATATATGAGTCCTCTATAAGAGTTTGAATCTTAAAGGACTGGAAGGATACGATATCCTCCCATTATTTGGATTTGCAAGTATGATGAATTTACTAGTCAAAAGAATCGAAAGGTCTCGACAACCTTGTTCATGATTCAATCGAATGCGATGCTAGAACTTTACTTTTTGCTACTACCAATTAATCTTGTTCAAATAGTGTTGCTATATAATACCTCTCTTGCACCATGCATAGATAGAGGAACATGAACATAGTGCATATTTAGTAACACTCTGTCATTCATTTGTGAAGCTATGTATCGATTACTTGCCATGCTAATTAAATTGTTTATGCATGCATAGATCAAAGTTCTTGTCAAAGTCTTTTATCGCTTCTACACTGCGTTTGAGTTATTTGAGGATAAACAACGAGCTAAACTTGGGGGGTTGATACATCCCAAATGTATCTACGTTTCCAAGCACTTTGCTCAATGAATTACTCCAGAATCTTACCATATTTGCATAAAAACTAATGAATCTGATATCGTTTTTAGCAAAGTCTCTTTTTTGTCAGGTTTTCGCAGGAAATAAAATTGGGAAAAAATAGGACGGAAGTTTTCCACCAAAAGGAAGCATCTGGAGCTTTGGATCACGAGAGGGGAGCCACGAGACCCGAATGAGGCCAGGTGGCGCCACCCAACTTCTTGGCCGCGCCACCCGTGGCCGTTGACCCTCGATCGTCGTCTCGCCTCCCCCTTCGCGTGGTGCCTTACATACCCTAAAAACTGACCCCCCTGGGAGGACACGATGTTTCGTAAAATAGAGCGCCGCTGATACCACGATCTTCGTTTCGGGGGCCAGATTGATCCTGCTCTCCACCCCAGAGAGAGGGATTTGGAGGGCTTCTTCATCATCACCGCCACCGACGTCATCACCAACCACTCTCCATCACCATGAGTGAGTAGTTCTTTGTAGGTTTAGAGGTGGATGGATTTTGGATGAGATTGATCATGTAATCCTCCATATGTATCGAGATTTTAGGTGTTCATCTTAAAGATATTCGTGTATGAGTGTTGGTACACCTTTGCTATGTTTAATGCTTGTTACTAGGGTCTAAGTAACTTGATTTCAGTACCGAACTTATATTTCTTTATCATATATATGAGGTTGGTATTTATCTGCGATGTGTATCACTTGTTATTATGTTGATCCTGCGAATCCCCGGGTGACAGGTGGGGAAAAATAAAGGTGAGATGTAGTAATTTCGAGGGTTATGTGTGTTCATGAATCTTAATGCTTTGTTCCGGTCTATTCGGAAGGGTAGACCTTAATTACTTAGTTCCAAGTTGGCCCCGGTGAAATGGACAAGCTGGACAAAAAATGTTATGCAAATTCTCTTGGTTAGTTCGCATAACTATATTTGAAACACACACCTACACACAACTGAATTAGAGATGAGTGCTATATTAGTTGAATATATCACCTCTCCATTTTCAAGAGATCTACCGATGATCGTCGTTCCTTTGACGTTGCCAAGGGAAATCCACTCCTTAGGTAGCCAGAGGCGTAATTCACCATCGTAGCAGTTGGAACGACCACGATCAATATCTCAGCCGCCATAGCCGAAGCGATGCACCAACTGACAGATGGCCCAAGCAACAGCAAGGGTCACTCCCGCTGACCGTGCTATCTCTACTATTAAGAGCAAACTGGTGAATGCCTGGTGTCACATTTTCAGGATGGACAATAATACCCCCACGTCTCCTACCAAGATGATTTATATTATCCTCTGCCTCCAACCCATCCTTTTCGATTTATTCTGAGATCAGCGCGTCTCCATCTCCTTCGCCGCGCCGACGTTCTCTACCTGTAATCTACGTTTCCGGCCTAGCCTCGCCCACCATGTTAATATTGTTGGCGTTGCTCACTGGACGGCACGAAACATTCTGCTATCGTAGTGTCGTCTCCAATGCATTAACGTTGGTCGACATGAAGAGGTGATCAAGATCACCAGCGGCCGCCACCTACATCAATAATTCAAGATCACCACATCGTGGCGAAGCAGGCGCGCAACATCGGCGTCAACCAAGTCGTCCTCTGCATCTTCCGCGACCTTAGAGCATCTCCAGCCGCGTCCCCCAAAGCGTCCCCCAAAGGGATTTGGGGCGCGCCGGACAAAAAAACCGTTCCAGCCGCGTCCCCCAAAGCCCATTTTTGTCCGGCGCGCCCCCATACGGTGTCCGGCGCCCCGAGCCCGTCCCCGTCCCACAGGGGACGCACCGGGCACGCCGGTCTCTGTAGAATTAAATTCCCAATCAACCAATGAATCGGTTAGATCAGCAGGCTCATCCCCAGAGACGCACTCTAATTCATAAAGAAATAGTAAAGAAAGAAGAAAACAAGGTCGGGGAAGTAGGAGACCACTATTATGTTGACTCAACGGGCCTAAGTTTCCGAGGAATTCAAATAACCTCTTGATTTTCCCAGTTATTACTCGAGCGCGCTGAGGCAACTCTGAATTAAGCTCAGGGAGGGGTAGTAGGTATGCTTCAAACCCTCCAGCACCTTGAAGAACGAAAAGCGAGGCGGGGAGTGGCGGGGCCGACCCGTCAGCGGCACAGTTAATTTTAACCTAACCGTCGCCTACCTCGCGACGGAAGTTATTCGCGCGCAGTGACACACGGCGGCATCTTTGCCTTAATGGCGACGGAGGGGCAGGCGCGACGTCTCGTCGGTGCTGCGCAGCCTCCACGCGTCGCCGGCGTTCGCACGCCACCGCCCGTTCCCGCGCGATCTTCCCGCCTCTTCTAGCCTGTTCCCGTGCTTTCTTCCCGACGCCGACGTCTATAAAAGGTCTCCCGGCTCAACGGTAGCCACCACACCCCGCCGGCAACAAACACAGCCCTCGTCGCTCCACCGCCGTCTCCTCCACCACCGCAGCAATGGCGAACCGCCCCGGCGCTGGCCACTTCCTCCACCGCCGTCCCCTCCACTTGCAGGTCCCGGAAACGCAGGTCGACACCGACCCCTCGGCAGCGGCCCGGGAAGAGCGATGGCGTGCACACCGCCGCAGCGGCGGGAGGCAATGCGAAGCAGCAGGCCCGCCGGCCAGCGGGAGGCGGCACGAGCGGCGGATCCGGCGGCGTTCTGCGCCCATGGCCCCGCCGCCGGCGAGGCCGCGGCGGCGGCAGCGCGTGGCAGAGCAGCAGGACGCCACCGTTGCGGCGTCCGACGCCTCGACGAGACAGGAGGCGCGACGGTGCCGGTACCGGGCGGAGATGGAGCAGCGGTGGGCTGACGAGCGCCAGCGCCTGCGCGGTGAGCGGGAGGCGCTGTACCGTGAACGGCGGGAGTCGATCGAGCGCCAGCAGCAGCTGGCGGCGGAGGAGCGTCATCAGCGGGAGGCGGCGCTGAGGGCATTATGGGGGATGCGGGCGGACGAGTTGGCGGCGGAGGACGCCGTGTTGGCGGCGGCGATGATGGAGGCGCCAACAGATGTGGAGGAGGAGGCGCCAATGGAGGAGGAGGAGGCCGAGGCGGAGGAGACCGAGGTGGAGGACGACGACGACGACGAGTTCGAGTGGTCCGACGACGACGGGCCGCACCCGGACGAGACGGTCGATCAGCAACGCGCGCTCGTCGAGTCCTTCGAGTCGGAGAAGAAGCTCCAGGACGACGTCCGTGCCCGCGAAGAGGCGCAGATTCGTCGCGCCGTCGAGCTCTCCCTCCGGTGCGGGCCGGCGGGGAGGGCGGAGGAGGACGCGCGGCGGGAGCGGCACCGTCTGGCCACCGCCGAACGCAAGGAGAGGAGGCGCGCGCAGGAGGAGCTGCGGCGTAGGGGAGGCGACGACGGGGCGGGGCCATCGAACGCACCGCCGGGCGGTCGGTAGGTCTAGGTTTAGATGAAATCTAGCCGTTTTCATTCAAACTTTGTAATATATAATCAAAATTGAATGAAAACCTTTATTTTCGAGCACCAATATTCATTTGGGGGCGGCGTTTGGGGGACGCGGCTGGGGAGCGACGTCCCCCAAAGGCGGCACGAACAAAACACGTCCCCCAAACGCTCAATCCGGCGCGGTTTGGGGGACGGTTTGGGGGACGCGACTGGAGATGCTCTTATCGCCCTCTCCGTCCTCTTTCCCTCCCCTTCTTCCGCAACCGCGGCTCAGCTCGCCTGCCCAGGCGCGGCGGCCTCACCTCCTTCTTCCTTCTCTGGCTCACAGGGTAAGCTTAACCACCCGAACGCCTGCTCGGAGTCGGACAAACTGATCGGTTGAAGCAACACCTATTTTTCTTGGTTGGCCTCGGCTACACCAATCCCACCTACGCCGCCGCCATTCAGCCGTCCGTTCCCGCCTCGACGTTCATCTTGGCCTTCTTCGTGAGGTCAGTCTCATTCACTGGTAAAAATCTTCGTACATTCATATTTCCCGTTGATCTTCGGCCTCAATATTTTGCTTGTTCCAGCTTCTGAAACGGCGAGCATGGGCACACAGGAGTGCCAGGCCAAGATTGGTGGCACCATCGTGTGTGTACTAGGTGCTGTTCTTATGTTATTGTACAATAGAGCAGTCGTGTGATTGGTGGCAGCGATCTAGCTGGACCTTTGTTCATAGTAATGGAGTCATCACTGACATGCTACAGCCAGAGCCACTTCTTTGGTTCATTGAGTTTGCGTTTGGGTATGGGTGGCAACCTATAGCAGGATAACTTTTCTTTTTTGAGAATTTCTCTGCATTCATATCACGGAAAGATATAAAGTTGTTGACCCTTACAAGCACGGAGAAACACAAACACAAAGGATAAAAACACCTAGAACACCCTAAGACCACCATAACCCATGAAGATCTCCGGAGCCCTGTGTCATCATCCCATAAACTTGAGAGAAGACCCCTGCAGCAACAGAAAGAACTACAACCAAGCGCAAGCAGGTCATCATCTTCGACCATGGTGCAATTGCCACCACGTGATTTCCTCCTTCCTTGACACCAGCGTCGAGAAGGCATAGACACCAATCCAACACGCCTGCAGCAGCCGTCGCCATCTTTGGCTTTGAGTACCGCGAAAAGTGTCCCTTCCGGAAGGAAGGGAACTCGAGTCAACCGACCGGTCCAACACCACGGCCGGGCCATCCGCCCGGGCAAACCAGGAACTCCCTCCAGCATCAGCGCCGAGGAAAAAGAAGAACAGCAGCAGCAAATCATACCGACAAGTAGGAAGAAGGGTCTTTCTCCCGACCATCTGGCCGATTTTGGCGTCACCACGTCGGACCGCCTCCTCCCCTCGCCACCAAGGCCGGCCGGAAGAAGCTGCAAAACGTGACAGCCGCAAGCCACCAGAAGAACACAAACCCTAAAAAGGAAGACAATGGTGCCATCTCCTTCCTCTCCCTCGCCACCACGGCCGGCCAAGGAGAAGGCAACAACATCAGCACTCCTCCGACTCTAGAATAGACTCGCAAACTCCACGGAAGGGTCGAAATTCGACCTTGCCCGGGGAATCCACTCTCCCCCGATCGCAGATCTGAGAGGAAACCAGGCCAGTAGCTCGCCGGCGCCGCCACAAGTGGCCTTGCCGAGATGGGGATCGAGCTCCAACATCCTTATTTCGACACGACGTCGCCTCCACCATCTCGACGCCGTCCCAGAACACCACACGAAGACTAGGCCGGGTGCTTCGCAGCGCAGCAGAGGAAGATCCCCCGCCGACGCCACGCCACCAGGGCTTTGCCCAGCGGCGGTGGGGGCTAGGGTTGGGGTCGTGCGGGAGGAGGTTGGGGGTCCTGATTGTCGCGCGGACTCATATCCTAGAGGCCACTTTTTTTATAGCAGGATAACTAGGGAGTGCTTTTCTTCCGCCACAGGAAGATCCAGGTCGTCAAGAAGCGGTGAAATTGGATGGTAAAAGATTTGTTCATCCAGTTTGCAGCGTGAGTACTCTATGTTCACAATCTTATATTTTTCGTGGGAAGAAAACTTCATGTTAACATGATAGATTAATTGTGCAGGATGGTTACGAGCTAAGGAAAAAGTTTCTGATACACATACTCAAGTATCAGGCTAATGAAGTTGAAGACAACATTCCTGAGATCGTGCGAGAATACCTTAGACACGTCAACGGACCATGGCTTTAATAAATAGTGTATTCAGTCATTTCTCTTCTACAAAATGAATTGTGCGAAGTGGATCTTTAAATATTTTATGTATTATATATTTATTTTATATACTTTAATATTTGCCTGTATTATTTACACGCTTATGCATTTGACACTACGTTAAAGGGCCGTGGCGAAGCACGGGCATTCTACTAGTGTTCGTAGGGACGCACTTGGCTAAAATTTAAACCCAAAATACATTATCATAAACAAGCCAATAAATTTACGTCAAGCAGACCTAAAAATCAACCTATTTTTTAACCAAACGGATGCAAACATTCACTTTTGAGGGGAATTTTACCTTTTTCCCTTGTTTACTTGGGAACTATAGATTTTGCCCTCATTTTCATTAGCCTCTCTTTTTTACCCTTCTTTACTTTGCCAGTTGATTATTTGCCCTTCCAAATTATTTTCTTTTCTTTTCACAAAACTGAAGACAGAATTGCCCCTATCTCTGTCTACACAATGAGTAGAATCAGATCGGCTTAGAACGGGGCAAGAACCGCTCCACGATCTCGCCGCTGCACCTCTCCACGAGCGCGGGCGAGCGGCTGCCGCCTGCGCCGCCGACGCTCGCCGCTGCACCTCTCACGCAGATTCTTGCTTCACCGACCGCCGACATGTCCGGGCGTATGAGACCCTGCTCCACCTTGCCGTCCGCCTCGGCAACGCCGTGGCAGCCAAGATGCTCAAGGCGGCAGACTGCAGTACCAGCATGGCCAGAGCGTGCTCCAGGAGGCCATCTGCGCGCGCGAGGAGGCGGTTTGATGCCTCATCTGGCGACACCCGCAGTGCCGACGCGCTGGGGCAGTGGTCAGGTCCGAGCAAAGCCAGGGAGAGAGTCTCCTAGATGGATCCCGCGAGTCCGTCATGCGACCACCGGCGCCGTTGCAACCCAAGTCCTCCCATCTGCAGCACGAGTCGCCGCCAACAATTCCCTGTCGAATCAGCTCTCCATTGTCCTCATTCCTCACCCAACCCACCCTAGAGAGAAACGGGGTATTTTGGTCTTTAGGTGTGGGCTTGGTCTACCAAAGGGCAAATCATCGATTGGCAAAGTAAAAGAGGCAAAAAGGAGGGACGGAGATTTGGTGTACATGAGCACCAGTGATCTCGTTTTTTAAATAAATAAAAAATATTAATTTTAAGTTTCAAAAAATTCCGAAGAAAAAAATCTGCATATAGCCAATAATGTATCCCACAGTGTAAAATATTAATTTTAAATACTTTATATTTTAACCTACATAAAAATGCCAAAAGTGCATATCTGAGTAGTTATTTTCAAATCTCTAAATCCATATTATATTTTTTTATTTTTGTCTAGCACAAAATAAAAAAAATTGCGGTTGAGATTTTGCATGATTGTGAGATGTATCACTAACAATCTGCATAATTTTTTTCAGATTTTTTGATAACTTACATTTTTTTATTTTTCTAAAATAACAAGAGCACTGGAGATTAGGAGCCAAAAGCACTTTTCGAAAAAGGAGAGGCTAATGTAAACGAGGGCAAATCGTAATACCCAAAATTACCCCACTTTTGATCCATGTGTGTCCAGCGCGCTATACTCGGAGTCTCCAACGATGACGGTATTCACTGATAAGTGGACCCACCTCTGGATTAAACCCCTACCCTACAGCCGGCGCTCAGTCCCGATCCAAACCCTTCCGCCGCCGCGGCGCCTCTCCGATGGAGGTCTCCGACGAGCTCCGGTCGCTGGAGGCCACCGGAATATACCCTCTTGCGGGGTCCCTCGCCGCCTTCCTCGACCCGGTTCGCCTCCTCAGCGAATCCTACCGACGTTTCCGCCTCATCCCCTCTGCGTACTACTCCCGAAGCTTCAGCCCGTCGAATCAGGAAGGCCACGCGCAGGGCGAGCGAACGGCGCCGTCTCCTGACCGGAAGAAGCGGAAGCGGAAGCGACAGCCGAGGCCCCGGGAACTCAATGCCGTGGAGCAGATCGCAGAAGCCCGGCACCAGGTGACGATGTGTTACATTGTTTGGATTAGCTTACTGCTGTTTCCTTGTTTTAATAATTTATTTGTTAAGACTGAATCACTGAAATTCCTCATTAGCGGCAGGAACTTCACGTTTTATGCATACGTAGTACTGACGGGAAAATAGAAAAAAAAAATGGTGTGCCAAAACAGCCCAAGTTTTAATTATGTCATCAAACTAGAAACTGGAAAGTCCCATTTCTTGTTAGAAATTTATAGTGAAAATCTGTAATTGACACTTGTTGTCTTGTTAGGATTTGAATAATAGTAGGAATATGCCACTATGCTATATCAAATTTGCGGGGAAATAGTCTGAAGAGTGTCCTACAGGTATTTGATGTAATGTTTGGATTTCTTGTGGTCTTTCATTTGATAGGAAGCAAGGGCTTTGCTAATTAGCGCACATAAATCACTCCTTGAGGCGAAAGATCTACTGGAGTTTCTTCCAGGGATGGTCAAGGGAGATGGATGCATGCAAGATGTTCAAACTAGTTCTGAGAACAATTTTGTTGAGCTCGGGAGCTCATGGCGAGCACCTCTTTGTGAGATGACTCTTTGCTTTCAGAAGCCCCATGGTCAGGCCGAGGCAGGTAACACGATCGTACCAAAAATGTATGAGTACTTCTGGTGACCATGCTTATAGGTATCTATGGTGTTAAGTGCGCAACTAAAATGATTTTGGCTTCTCTGTCGTGTTTTAGGTCCGTGCCATGTCCAAAGGAGGTCCAGTACGTTGTTTAATAAGATAATCAGTATTGAAGAAAATGATGAGGCGGAAGGAGAATTTCAGAGTAGGCTCTATATTTTACCAAAAGGAAGTTGCTTCCTAATGGTGAGTTAATATTATCATTCGTTAATGCAGGTTTCTCATCTATTTTCATCTAAGTGAACAATCCACCCTTAATCTGATTGTTTTGCATGATGCTGATGATACCTATACTGAAGACTGACTTCAAACATGTTCGTGATCTCATTCCTGGTATGTTCAATGTAGCATAAGAAGTGTCTTGATACGCCGTATAGATCTTGCTGTACTTGTTAGTTGCATTAGCACATGCACTTAATTTGTTTATTTTGTTAATGGTGTCTTTTTTCTCCAGATAATTCTAATGATGGTTACAACCTTATAGTTATTGACCCACCTTGGGAGAATGGATGTGTTCGTCAGAAAGATGCGTAAGTTAACACTTCTATTTTTCTTCCTCTGCCAAGTAGGCAGAACTTTAGATTTTTATGATCGCACTTATTGGTGGCTGACTTTCCAGTATTTGTCCTTTATGTTTAGCTGTGTTGCTTTAATTAAATTACACTGCATTTTAACTTTCCACTTCTCTTTTCTAACTAACTTGTTAAACTCTAGAAACTATGCTTGAACGTTAGCATAGCTATGTGATATCTGACCTATAACACATGGTTCTTTTCATACTATTCCTGAATATTGCATTTGTAATATCCTACATCATTCGTTGGTTCTTGAAGTTTGTTTTTGGAGGAGTAAGAACCATATCTTTTGTGGTCTCCTATGATTTACAGGTATTTATGATACACAGGCCATGAACCATGTTGATGTCATGTCTCCTACAATAAACCCTGATTTAGAGAAAACTAAATTATCTTGGACTAAGACGAATCCATCTTCGCGATTAAGTTGCCATCTTTTTAAGTGTAGTAGTCCCATTTTTATATTTTCAGCTACGAATCTTTATGAATTGGAAATTCATTTATTCAACGATTTATGTCCTAGGTATCCTACACTTCCCAACAGATATTTGTTGTATCTTCCAGTTCAAGAACTTGCTGATCCAGCTGGAGCTCTTCTAGTTTTGTGGATTACAAATCGGGAGAAATTGCGAAGATTTGTTGAGGATGAATTGCTTCCATCTTGGGGAGTCAAAGATCCCACTGAGTTTTATTGGCTGAAGGTTTGAAGCTAATACTCATGTGCCACCTTCTATCTTTCAACAGTAATTGATACATTTGGTAACTTTAAAAAATCATAGGTGAAGTCGGATGGTTCACTCATTGGTGATTTGGACTTGTTCCATCACAGACCTTATGAGTGTCTTCTTCTTGGCTACATAAATGTTGTGAGTTCTTTCGTCTAAATTATTTGCCATTCTCTTGAATGCAATATTTGATTGGCAGTATCTAACCTGAACTTATTTGTTCTGTTGGTTTTCTTTCTGCAGAATAGAGAAGCTGAACCAGGATCAAATTTTAAGTTTCTGCAAGCTAGCCAAGTAATTATGAGTGTCCCGGGTGCACACTCAAGGAAACCTCCCCTTCAGAGTATCCTTACTGTGATTTGCCAGTGTCTATCCCGTTAATTAGCAAATTAATATATTTTATTATTTGCAATGAAGCATATTCCTATCACTGACGTGATGGGGCTCTTCTTATAGTGCGATATGGTTTATCGTCAATCCTTAACCTGCAAAAGAAATACTTTCTGAATTTATTCCTGGTTCTAAACCTCCAAGGTGCATCGAGCTTTTTGCAAGAGAGTTGGGTTCTGGATGGACCTCTTGTGGAAACGAGCCACTTCATTTCCAGGATTCCATGTACTTCACGGAGAAGTAAAATGATAGACAACATCACGATATGTGCAGTTTGAATCAATTGTTGAATCGATGTAATGCTTTGTTGTTATGTCTCATGTTTTTCCGTAAGTAATTCCTTCTTCCCATTCTCTTAAATTTTCTAGCAATGCACCCATGCCTCGTGCTTTACACTATTGTGTTTAGCTCCTAAGGTTATTTGTTAATGTGAGAAAAAACCACACCATAAGCCAAAAAATGCCTCGGATGGTTGTCCATATACATCGTGGGATTGTCCACAAGCAAAAAAGCTCTATAGGTTGCCCTTAAGCTTATGGGCAGTCCATCAGCACTAAAATATTGCTAGTATTATCTAGTATACAAAGAAATAAAAGGAACTTCAAAATTTTCAATCACAAAGATATGACTTGGTTTTCCTTACAAGTGGGTCCTAGCTTATGGATAAGTTTAGGTGCATACGTTGTGGTGCACTTAGTTTAGTTGTCTTATTGCCTAGAAGGTGCATCACATCTTAGAAGATGGTTTTGGCCATATACATTAACATTGGTGTTGCCCTTAATCTTTAATCACTGACGGCATTATGCCTTGTGGGTCTCCAGGTGGTGCAGAAGACCTCGAGCTGGATCTGCGTGGTGCTACTGGAGTTTGAACTGGCATTCAGAAATGGCGCAGTAGCAGTTGAATGGTAGCAAGTCCAAAGTTCGTGAAAAGGTGGTAGGTTCATTTCATCCTGTCCATGTTTTTACCGAGAGAAGATCCCCAGTACCATGCCGTTCCCCACATAGCTGCAGGACTGCTTCTGCTGGAGGAGTCAGAGTAGACTCTCGGATTGATCACAGCTTGTCGCGCCAACCAGCTGGCCAGCTCAAGATCTGATACTTGTTATGATTCAGAACATTCTAATGTAAGTTGCTGATCCTCTTGGAACATGATGATTTCCCAGAGCACGCGCTGTAAGATATTTTACCAATGTTGTTTGTTGCGGGCATCCTTCTGTATACATTCTTCTTATTTCGTTGTGCTCCAAAATGTTTTTTTTTTTCTTCTAAAAGGTGGAAATACACATAATTTCTACTGAATAGAAGACGCTCTTGCAGTTGCCGACGAGAGTCACATACTGGAACGAGATCCTCTGACGTAGAAAGAAAAACTGCAGAGGGAAGTAGTTGGTTCTCATCCGCTCATCTCCCATCTAACGGCAGCAACTTGAAGCGTGGTGGAAACGTACAGACACAGCCAACCCCAAGCCCAGCTCAAGGAAGAGGCGACGGAAAGAAAATCTCGTTGCCCGGACTCTCCCTGTTCGCCGTCGCCACTAGGGTATTTTCGACGGGGTGATGCACCAGGTCCAGCGACTCGACGTATAATGACTGAGTCGTTCGTAGAGACGCAAACGCGACGCATATGTGCGCCTCGGATGTGTCGCGGCAGACGCTACACGGACGCGTCCAATGACCGCTCTCTTTTCCATCGGGTCCACCTGACAGCGAGTCGTATCGATCGTATCGCTTCCGCGGCCGTCGCTTCGTCGATCTTCGCTTCCACGTTTGTGCCACCGTCTTTGTCATCAATGGCGTCACTTCCTTCTGCACCAGGACTAGCGGGCGACGGCTGGGCTTCTGCGCCGCCATCAATGTCCCACGCGCGCTGAGCCTTTGAAAGTCGATCGGCGTCGTTCATACCATGGGAAAGAAGAAGCACGACTCCGAGGCATCTGGCAGCACCACCAAGAAGGGGGAGCGGACGAACAGGGTGCCGCTGCCCGTCGAGGTGGCGCGGCTTATGCACCAGAGCTGGACGCGTGCCACAACTGGCGGGACGTGCACCTGCCTGGCGGCGGCTGGCGGCTCAGTCACCTCCGGGTGCCTGTCCCGCCCGTGCCTCTGCGGGAGCCAGAGAGGAGCGCCGAGATCCGGCGCAGGCGGCGGTACCTGCCGCCAGACCTCCGCGCCGATCTCGCCTTCGCCATCGACTCCAACAGCTGGCACAGCTGGCGTGAGACCGAGGAGGAAGGCAAGCTTCCTCGGTGAACGGGACTTCCCGTTTGAGCGACCGCCACCGCCTCGTCGTCGAACACGGCATCCGCCGGCGCCTCCACCGGACGACGACGACGAGGACTACGACGTGCTGGCCTACCACAACGAGGAGACCAAGGACGACTCAGATGAATTTGTCGCATGCGTCTACCACGACTAGAAGGCGGCCATGGCGGAGGGCCGGAAGATCAACTTCCCACCAACGACGACCGACAACGAGATCGATAGGCTCGATGTCCTCGTCTCGGAGGTAGACCGACCGGTACAACCACTGCTCCCTGATACGCCACCGACATCATGTCGCCGGACCTCACGGAGTAAGAGGCCCTACAACGGGCGATCCAGAACTCGGCCCCGCAACCACCGCCTCTACCTCTGTCGTTCAATCCGTGGGATGCTCCACCTCCACCTCCACCTCCACCGTCGTCGGCACCGGCGTATGTTCCGCCGGTTGCCAATTAGCCGTAGCAGATACCGGATTTCGTCGTGCTCAACATCGACGATGAGGAGTAGACGCATGCGTCGTGTAGTTTTGATTTTATATTTTCTTTTCTTCACTATGTAAATTATGTTTTATGTTGAAAAAAAGAAAAACCCCCAAAAAAATGTGTCGTGCCGTTAGGGTACCCAGCGCAAACGAACGCGCCATCAATTTAAATCATTTAGGCTAACGTAAAAGGACGCGCACTTTTGAGCGTTCGGAATACGTCGTCCGGTTGAAGATGTCGTTGGCTCGCTTGCACACTCAGCTCCACGGACGAAGTAGGCTGCACAACGCCCGCGCTCATATGAATTCTGAAATAAACTGAATGCCAAATGTTGCTTAGAATTGCAGGCGCATTGACGCGAAGAGCATGATCTAGCTTCCAGATTCCAGCGAATTCCTTCTCCCGCGTCTTTTGCTCAGCCGGAGCTGCCTTTTTCCACCGCTTGAAGTTGCTGCCGTTAGATGGGAGATGAGCGGATGAGAACCAACTACTTCCCTCTGCAGTTTTTCAACCTACGTCAGAGGATCTCGTTCCCCACATACTGACATACGTAGTACATAGCGAGCAATTCGAGTCACTTCCCGGTGCGCGCGAGGCAGATGGAGGAAGCGACAGGGGTCGGCTACGTGTGGATAGGGCGGCGCATGGCAACGCTTGCGCGTAACGGCACGAGGCGTCGGAGCCAAGCCAGCCTCCGTTCGTGCCAAGGCCGCTGCACCCGCACCCGCACCCGACGACGACGTCCAGCCCGAAATGGCATCTCCTGCAAGGCTATAACACAAACTAAGCGCTCACATATAAATAACACAATGGGTCAATGGAGCATCAGCCCTCGCGAAGAGACTCCGGTTGTTGCAGCTCACCACAGAGTATATCCGTCCTTTCACAACCCGTTTCAAAAACCTTATTAGCTGATCGCTCTTGCATGCACCTGCTCCAAGTCGTCGCAATAGGCTCGAACGATTGTCACCTCAGATGCCGGGCGTCACCTCTTCGTCGCCGGCGAGCGGTTTGCCGGAGCTCCCTCGCATCCGGACGACTCTCCCCGCAGCCTGCTCGAAGGTAACCTCTGCCAGGGGTAAGGTAGGAAGAGCCTGCAAGGTGCAGGGCTATACCAAGCCGAAGGAAGGAGAGTGTGATGAATCTGCATCGTCAGCGAGACATTTGAGCCCACCGCCACAAGTCGACCCGGCGGGGAAGAGGAGGTGCTCCTGGATCACTGCAAACTCTGGTGAGTTATTCTGTTACTCTGCATTTTTGTTCTTTTTTCCCCCTTTCATCTCTATTTTGCTCTAGAGGCTGAACTTACATGAACCCCATGATATATAAATACTTATCACAAGGATATAAACTTTCAAAAAAAAATGACCATGGGGCCGCAAATACGTACTCACAACTTTGGATGGTACAATCATTTCTTCAGAATCCATCTACGTTGCATTCCATGATGAAGAGTGGGGAGTTCCTGTTCACGATGACCGTAAGCTGTTTGAGCTGCTGACCTTGTCACAAGCCTTAGCTGAGCTCACGTGGCCAGTTATTTTGAGCAAGAGGGAGGAGTTCAGGGCGATGGTTGATGGTTTCTACGATGCATCCTTGGGTGAGTTCACGGACAAGAAGAAGATGAACCAGTTGCCAAAGTCAAATGGAACAAGGCTGTTGTCGGAGCAAAAGATGCGAGCTGTTATCACAAACGCCAAGCAAATTCGAAAGGTAAAATGGTTATTAGCTTAGTTTCTTTAGTTTTTCATTTGTTGAAGACACATTGATGAATATTTTCAACTTCTAGTTGTAAGCAGGATTGAACAGGAGAATTACTTTCCGTTTTTATTCCTCCAACTCCACTCATTCATTGTTGCCATTCAACAAAGGAAGGGATCAAGCATTTGACAATTTCTTTGGATAGTAGGGACGGCCCTTCATTTACCCGTTGCATATAAATTATGTGATATAATTAAATATATTTCGAAATAGAGTGGCAAAACCCGTCTTATTTGCTCTCATCTGCTAGCTGCAAGTCTTCAACTGGAAGGTTACAGCAGACGATATTCCTTTCAGGAAAAAAAAACAAATGAAGCCATATTCCACTTACTAAAGGCCCAACAAGACTTTGCATTTATGGCCCATATATCTTCTGTGCTTTGAGAGTTTCTGAATCTGAACAGACGCTTAGTATTGGTATCATAATCAAATTATTGAACTTTTCTGATATCAAATGTCAGTACCTCGAGTAACACCACTATATGCCACTTATCGTTTCTGACTTGGATTAATGCTACTTCTGCACTATACTACAACTTTGCAACAAAGTTCTTTACTATTCGTTCCCCTGCAAAAAAAAAGTTCTTCAGTATCCGTTCAATAAACAAGATTCTGTGGTTTCCTTGAACAAAAGCGTCTCAAAACTAATGTACCAAATACACCATGCCATGTTCTCCCGCACCAGATAATACATGGTCTACTCCTTGTCTGCTGAAATCGCAATTTACCATGATTTACTTAAATTTCTTACCCGCATCCTGGAGCACCACAACTTCTGGTAGTGATATGCTTACTGTCGGAATACATATCTGCAGATAGTTCATGAGTTTGGATCGTTCAGCAACTACTGCTGGAGCTTCGTGAACCACAGACCCGTCACAAACGGCTTCCGCTACGCCCGCCAAGTACCCAGCAAGACGCCCAAATCTGAAGCCATCAGCAAGGACATGATGCGGCGAGGGTTCCGGTGCGTCGGCCCCACGATGATCTACTCCTTCATGCAGGCCGCCGGGATCGTGAACGACCATCTGCCGTGCTGCTTCAGATTCGATCAGGCTTGCAGACAGGCCAAGGTTGATGAGAAGGACCTGAGAGCAGAGAGAAGATCGAGCTCATCCTCTTCAGAGGATTCAGAGATCAGGGGGTGTAATTAATCTCTGAGCTTGCACTGAATTGTGTCACGTGATTACTTATCTTGCAGGTGTGATCATGTTGTAATTGTGTCGTTTGTTTCATGGCATTTGGACAGTGCACTTTGTGGTGTATTAGCCCGTTAGTAGTATCCATTTGTATAGATTGTTGATTTTGCATGGTCAGGTGTGGTTTACTTCCCCATTGCATGTAACATGATTGTATTGTGCGGTGTAATGTTTCATTGGTTTCGATGTATACAGGCTACAGTTAGTGGTGTGGTGTGGTTTTATGAATATAGGATGTTGAAGTTTTTTTTTTTTTTTTTTTTGAACAAGGTTGAAGTTACTACAATGAGGCTACGTTTCCCTCCCGTTGGATTTATTTTTTTAATGTCAAAACACATTTTCCAGGTCCCCATAGTGTAGCATATGTAGTATTATCAGTTTAAGAAGCAATGGAGCTATGCTAGCATAGACTGAGACAACACACGTAGACTGAGTGTCGTGTTGACATGGCAACAATTCGTCAGCCCTTATGTCACACACTTGCCTTGTATGGCAATATCACATGACGAAGTTAGCAACATAGAAAAGTGAGCCCCTAAACTAGTAGTACAGTATGGAGGTAGTTACAAGAAAGTTCCACAAACTTTCAGCCGTTCATCAAGATGTTGTTGAGTAAGCAGTTAACTAAAACACTGCCGTAAACTAATCATAACACGATGGCCATTAAACCCTCACCCTTGGGCCCTTGCAAACCTTTAATCCGATCATTTTATTACCGAATTGGAAAAGCCGTCTGTTCCCGAAGCTGATGTCCACAAAGTTAACAAGATTGTTTAGTACTAAATTAGCCTTTGGACTTTCTGTGGTTAGATCATCTCCAACAGCCGCGTTGAAAAAACTTTCATTTTACGCATGGCTCCAGCAGAGGCTGTATTTGTATGCGTTGCAATAAAAAAAACATGTGCGCTGCATCTTTGCTGCACACGCTCGGGTGCGTTGCAAACTTGAAGTTGCACGCCCACGCTGAAATATCCTAGCGCGGTGCCATCATCCGTCCGCACCATTTCCTGACCGTTTCCGGTGACCCCAGCTGCGCGCTCGTCATCTCCGCATCTTGCCGCTAGTTCCCACGGCCACCCCATCTATGCCCCACACTCTAGGTGGCCTGCCGAAACGCGCCACCGCTTTCTCGCCTGGATTATGCCGTCGCCGAAGCTCTTCGGCGTCGATTCGGCTCGCCGAGCCCCCTCCCCTGTCGTTGTTGCCGGCCAAAACCCACCGGCGAGCAGCGACGGGCAGCACGGAGAGCCGGGAGGCTCCCAGGACTGTTGGTGGGCCCTGGTCCCTCGGGCGACGGCCCGCAATGCTCCGGCACACGTCCTGGCTAATGCAGGGCGTGCCACCCGACCTATACCCGGTCGTGAAGGTGATGGATTGCTTCGACTAGTTTCCCGCATGGCGTACACGTAAACATTAAATACGAGCCCGATCGGCTCTCAGGTTACCCTGTGAATCGTCTCAAAGAGCCGATTACCCCATGGTTCACGTTGGATTTACGATAACATGGGGATCCTGCTTTATCAATACCAAGTTAAATCAATCTACGACAGTTTAGGGTTCTCACCGCATAACCGGAACATCCTACGCGTAGTTGAGCCTGGCAGATACGAAAGATAATAGAAAACTAGTCCTAAAGAGGCCTAAAAACCAACACAAAGTCGATTCCCGGAACAACCCTTCTAGGATCAGCAAACCATACCTTACGCACTACTGGAACGTTCAACCCGTTTGCAAGGCCTAACCATGCGGATATCAAACTAATCCTTGAAGAACAAGGAACAACCATAACAGGTCGAATCTACCAAATAAAGACTAAGCAAGACGCTGCTCTTACACCCAAGATAGGTGCAAAGGCAGCTAGATATTGAGGGGCACATAGCTAAGCAAGTATATCAGATAAGCATCGACGTCAGCCCCAAAACATCTATGATAAACAGTATTGCTCGCCATCAAAAAGGCTTCAGTACGAGCAACACCAACAACGAATAAACTGATACTGCCTAGATCGCAAGATGCGATCTAGGCAGCATGTTGCTTACCCGGAAGAAACCCTCGAAACAAGGGGTGGCGATGCGCCTAGATTGGTTTGTTGTGAACGTGATCGTCCTCCTTTCTCAATAACCCTAGGTACATATTTATAGTCCGTAGACTTTCTATCTTTGGAATAAACCTAGCTGTGTACGACTAAACTCTATCTCTCAATTCTAAACATAAAACGTAATCTACTATAATAAACAGATACATGGGCAATCTAGCCCAAACTCTCGCACAAGGCCGATTCAGAGACACTTTACGTGCATGTCCTCCAAGCCCATCTCAATCACGGCCCATCTCTTGCTCTGGCTAAATTCTGGTGATAACACATGCCCCCTGGTTTTGGCAATAATAATTCCAAAACCACTCTGTTTTTTCTTCGTCAGGTCACGCGTTGCAGAGCAGAACCGCTTCAGTGTCTTTCCATCATGATGCCCTGTCTTCTCAACTTCTCCGGACTGCATGATTGACAGTTTTGGCACCGCGTCCTCGAAAACTGCCCAAGCATTGAATCATCTCCCACTACATCCCCTTTATTTAATCTCACCCGAGCAGTTCGCCTCTTCATCCTCCTGTTCCGCATTAGCCATCGGAAAAAACCCTCCCCTGCACCATGGATTCCTCCTCCTCTGCCTCCTCGGGTCTCTCCTTCCAATCCTCCTCCTCCAGCGAGCCGGCGCCGGAGTACGACCCAATAGCGGCGTACGAGGCCCGCGTCCCAGAGTGGTGGGACGAGAGGGATTGGGACTTCACCGTCGGGTCTGAGGATGAGGAATCCTTGACCGACGGGGAGGATAACCTCCAGTTCCTCGTGGACGGGGAATGGGAGGAGGAGAGCGACGACGACGCCTTCTCCTGGGAAGCGGACCTCTCCTCCGACGAGGAGTATGAAGCGGAGGATGACACCTCCTCCGACGAGTACCCGCCGGCGAAGCGCTTCCGCGCCGGGTCGGAGGATGACGACGACGACGACGAAGACAAAGAAGAAGCCGCTGCCGACCGCTTCAGCAGCAGCGATGAAGACATCGCCGACAGCAGCGCCGATAGCGGCGAGGACGGCGACGACGAGGGCAGCGACGGCCCCTAGATCAGGGACTACTAGAATAGGACCAGTAGTACTACATTAGGCAGTAAATCCACCATTTGTGAGCAATCGGTTCTTCTTGTAAATATCCCCTTTTAATCAATGAAGAAGGCTTCCATGTTTGATTTTCCCGATTATCAAAATAGATCAATGCTCAAAGAGCCGATGGCAATGCATCGGTCTTTTACCAAAAAACGCCAGCAAAGCCAGCCCCCAAATTCAAACGGTGACCTGATGCTTGCTTGTGACAGTTGTACCTCTAAAGTCGATGGCTGCGCATCGGCTGTTTTATTCTAAAGTCGATATCTGTGCATCGGCTGTGGCTTGTGTATCCTTGTATATTAATTTTTTTACTGGCCGATTTCATGCATCGGCCCCCATATTTCACTATCCATCATCCCACATACTTGGGAAATATTGCTTGAGATGCTGACCATTGACAGCCACTGGGAATTTCACACCGCTCAGCTCCTCAAGCATGTATGCATTACCCTTTAAAACTTGGTCGACCCTATACGGCCCGTGCCAATTTGGAGACCATTTACCATACACTGCATCCTTAGTCCCCAATGGCAATACAGCTTCCCATACCAGATCACCAACGTGGAACTCCTTTGGTCTCACCTTCTTATTATATGCGCGAGCTACCTTGGCTATATTCTCTTTAATTTTCTCAAGTGACCAAAGTCTAAGTTCCGTTAAATCCTCAATGCTATCACTCATCAGGGCTGCATATTCTTCAGCTGTTAAATCATTCTGAAACGTGACACATCTCGAGCCAGCCGTGATCTCCCAGGGTAATACAGCTTCTTGTCCATAGACTAGATGGTATGGCGAGGTTTTTATCGCTCCATGACATGACATGCGATAAGCCCACAAAGCCTCTGACAATACTTCGTGCCAACGTCTAGGATGCTCGTCGACTTTCCTCTTTATCAACTTGATAAGGCTCTAGTTAGATGCCTCAGCTTGTCCATTTCTTGAGCATAGTATGGAGATGATCGGATCAGCTTAATCCCCGTGTCCTCGCAAAACTTTCTAAACTCGCGAGAAGTGAAGACCGAACCTCCATCGGTCGTGATAGTCTGGGGAATCCCGAATCTATGAATGACATGCTCTTTTACGAAATTGATAACATCTGCCGATGCTACTGACTTCATAGGGACGGCCTCCACCCATTTGGTGAAATAATCTGTAATGGACAAAATCCACACATGGCCTTTGCTCGATGGAGGATTGATTTTGCCGATCATATCCATGGACCCTCGAAATGGCCAAGGCTTGATGATGGGGTTCATTGCTGATGCGGGCACCATCTGAATTTTCCCAAACTTCTGACATGCTTGACACCCTTTATAGTACTCAAAACAATCCTCAAGCATGGTAGGCCAATAAAACCCTGATCGCCTGATCAACCATTTCATCTTATGAGCCGATTGGTGAGTTCCACAGGCGCCTTCATGTACCTCGTGTAAGAGCTGATTTGACTCGGCTGGTCCCAAACATCTGAGAAGTAACCCTTCCAACGTCCTGTAGAACATGTCATCCCCAATAAGGACGTACTTCATGGCCTTGTACCTTATCCGTTTAGGTGCCCCCCCCGAGCCGAATCTTTCAAGTAATTGAAGATATCGGCTCTCCAGTCATCCAGTTCCAGGAACTGTTGATGCGTGCAGTTGACACACGTCCGTTGGGAACCCCAAGAGGAAGGTGTGATGCAGACAGTAGCAAGTTTTCCCTCAGAAAGAAACCAAGGTTTATCGAACCAGGAGGAGCCAAGAAGCACGTTGAAGGTTGATGGTGGCGGAATGTAATGCGGCGCAACACCAGGGATTCCGGCGCCAACGTGGAACCTGCACAACACAACCAAAGTACTTTGCCCCAACGAAACGAGTGAGGTTGTCAATCTCACCGGCTTGCTGTAACAAAGGATTAACCGTATTGTGTGGAAGATGATTGTTTGCGAGAAAACAAGTAAACAACAATTGCGATAGATTGTATGCGATGTAAAGAATAGGACCGGGGTCCACAGTTCACTAGAGGTGTCTCTCCCATATGATAAAAGCATGTTGGGTGAACAAATTACAGTCGGGCAATTGACAAATAGAGAGGGCATAACAATGCACATACATGATATGATAAATATAGTGAGATTTAATTGGGCATTACGACAAAGTACATAGACCGCTATCCAGACATGCATCTATGCCTAAAAAGTCCACAATCAGGTTATCATCCGAACCCCTTCCGTATTAAGTTGCAAAACAACGGACAATTGCATTAAGTATGGTGCGTAATGTAATCAATAACTACATCCTTAGACATAGCATCAATGTTTTATCCCTAGTGGCAACAACACATCCACAACCTTAGAACTTTCCGTCACTCGTCCCAGATTTAATGGAGGCATGAACCCACTATCGAGCATAAATACTCCCTCTTGGAGTTAAGAGCAAAAACTTGGCCAGAGCCTCTACTAATAACGGAGAGCATGCAAGATCATAAACAACACATAGGTAATAACTTGATAATTAACATAACATAGTATTCTCTATCCATCGGATTCCGACAAACACAACATATAGAATTACAGATAGATGATCTTGATCATGTTAGGCAGCTCACAAGATCCGACAATGAAGCACATGAGGAGAAGACAACCATCTAGCTGTTGACGTCAGAAACCCCCTGGCGGGCAGAGACGGGCAACACGGTAGAGCCGGGAACAACTAGGGCTGCGGCTGGCCCCAGTCCCTCTGAGCGACGGCCCGCAAAGCCTCCTGGTCGCACGCGCCGATGTTTATCACAAGGGCGTGCCACCTGACCTATACCTGGTCAGGAAGGTGTGGATGATGCCTCGCTTAGTTTCCTGCAGGGCACACACGTAAACGTTAAATACGAGCCTCGATCGGCTCTCGGGTTATCCCGTGAATCGGCTCAAAGAGCCGATCCACCCATGATTCGGACGGGGTGTCCGAATATATGGTGGTCCTGCTTGATCAAGGTAAAGCTGATTAGATCTACGACGATCCGGGGTTTTCACCGCATAATCGGATCATCCTACTCACGATTGGGCCTCGCGCTCGCGCACGGTGACCGTAAGCCGATCCTAGACAGGGCCTAAAAACCAACACGAGGTTGATCCCCGGAACATCCGTTCTAGGACTAGCAAACGCCACCCTACACGCCGCTGGATCCTCCAACCCTTTGTAAGGCCTAACTATTGCAGATATTAAACTAATCCTTGTAGAACAAGGAGCAATCGTAACGGATCAGATCTACTAAACTATGATCAAGCGGGGTGCCGCCCCTACACCTAAGATAGGTGTAAGGGCGGCTAGACATGCAAGGGTTGCACTACGAAAGCATGCAGCATGAAGAACAATGCTAACCCTAACATGTCTAAGATAACTACGTTGCTCGCCATCAAAAAGGCTTCAGTACGAGCAACGCTTGAACAACGTAGGCAGGCTTGGCTGCCTAGATCGCAAGATGCGATCTAGGCAGCATGATGCTTACCGGTAGAAACCCTCGAGACGAAGGAGTTGGCGATGCGCCGAGATTTGTTTGTGGTTGAACGTTGGTTGTTGTTTATTCCATAAACCCTAGGTACATATTTATAGTCCAGCGGACTTTCTAATGTGGGCGTGCACTAAACCGTGCACGGGTAAAACTCTAAATTTTAATCTAGATACAATCTACTGTAATCAAAGATACACGGGCAAACAAGCCCAACTCCTCCATGCAAGGCCGCTTCGGAGATCTTCCACGTGTAATCTTCCAAGCCCATCCTGATCGCGGCCCACCTCTCGACTCGGTCAAATTCCGGTGATAACACATGCCCCCTCGGTTTTGGAAATGACATTTCCAAAATCATTATGCCTTTCTTTCATCGGGTCATGTCATGGCGAGAGCGAAGCGCCGCAGAATCTTCCATCATTACGCCTCGTCTCCCGGGCTTCTCCGTATGAATTGTCAATCTTGGCATCACGTCCTCGAGAACCGTCATGGCATTAAATCTCCACCACACTCTCTTTATTTATCCGTGCCAAACGGTTCACCACTCCATCCCCTTGCTCTGCTCTGTTCACCAAACCAAAAAACCCTTCTCCCCTGCAGCCATGTCTTCTTCTTCCTCCTCCACTTCAGGCCTCTCTCTCCAACCGTTGCCGAAGAACAAGGAAGAGGACGATCCCCGCTCCGGGGCGCACCCCATCTCCTCTGACAAGGAGAAGAAAGGAGGAGAAGCGGAGGGGACCAAGGCCTCCCCCTCCGTCAGGCTTCCGCCGAAGAAGCGCTCCCGCGTGTGGGCGGACAGCGAGGACGATGATGACGACGAGGAAGAAGAAGATGAGGAGGAAGATGATTCCTCCTCCTCCATTGGGTATCCTCCAACGAAGCGCTTCCGCAGCTGGGCGGATAGCGAGGATGATGATGATGACGAGGAGGAGGAGGAGGAAGCTCCAGCCGACGGCTGGGGCAGCGCGGCGAGGAGCTTCCCGGGAGCGGCGCCGACGACCTCGACGACGGCGACGATGAGGACAGCGACGACTAGTAGAGTAGGACTAGCGGTAGCAAGTGCACTAGGCACTAGATCCCTCTTTTGAGAGCCATCGGCTCTTCTTGTAAAGCTGCTCCTCTGAATTAATGAGAATTGTTCTTCTAATTTCTCCTTTCATTAATCCAATTTCCATCCTCCCGCACGCCATACCAAGACCGATAGTAACGAATCGGGCTATTATTGTTTTTCTCGACCGTGGCGTTTTGTGAGTCCGCAGCTCGATGACTATTCATCGGCTAATTTGAGAAACCAGTCTCTTCCTTTTCTTGCAGCACCAAGCACGGTCCAATCCTCGTACTCAGACGACGGCTTTTCCTTCCCAGTTCTTCCCTGAGAAGATCATGATGCAGTGACAGCCGAGGTAACTCCAATCGGCTCTTAAAAACAGGGCACCTACAGGCCTGTTGCCCCCCGAGTCTCAGCCAGGGCAAAGCAGAGACGAGGATACGCCAATTAGCTGTATGGACCCGGGCTTGATTATGCCTGAGGGAGCCTTTTATGCAGAACCAACCGATTTGAGCATAAATCGGCTTCCCAGGGCAGAGAGCCTTCAAGGGGAGCTGCCCCCCGAGCCTCTTCAGTTCTTCCTGCAACTTGCCGGCTAGATCGGCTCCTTTCTTTCGGCGGATTTCCTGCAATCCACCCTTGACCTGGTCTGCACGTCCAGGCTGCTCCTGGCATTGTTCTTGAAGAGAGGATCTGAGCCTTCAAACTACTCCATTGAGGAGTTCCTCTATAAAAAATCTCCCTTTGTGCTCTATTGACCCTCTGATCGTAACAGTTACTCCTCTCGAGTCGATGGCCATGCATCGGCTTTTATATCCTTAAGTCGATGTCTGCTGCATCGGCTGTGCTCGAAAAATTTCGAATTTTCAGAATTTTGGCCGACTGGTGCATCTGCCCCCATACTCCAATGCCCATCACCAAAGATGAGATGGGATAATTCTACTGCATATCCTCGTGTTCTATCCACCTGGTGCCCCCGAGCCGATCCCTGTCAAGAGAATTGATGGTATCGGCTCCGTTGGATAACTTGTTGAACCCGTGCAGAATGGTGGGTGAGGATAATTTTGGCCGATTGCTGGAATCGGCCTCCACGTTGCTTGCTCGGTGAAGGTTTTGTAAGTTCCTTCCACAAATTTTTGGGGCCGATCACAAGGATCAGCCTCGCCACGTTTGCTCATTGATGTGCTCTTGCTACTCGCTCAGGCCGGTAGACAGAACCAGCCCAATCTCTGATTTTATCATGTTGGTGCGCTTGCTGTCGTCCACCTTGGATGTATCGTGTAACCGCGGAGCACTGAGCTTTGTCGGAAGAATGAGCACCGAGGTTTGTGCCGCCGATGTTTCATCATCGGCTTTCCTTTGCTTGGGGCGCCACTCCATTTTTCGTGGACGACCCTCTTCATCCAGGGTTCGCCGAACCTTCGCAGCCGATCAGGCCTTGCCTTTCTCAATGTATGCAAGTATAACCTCTCGGCTTCTTCCAGGCCGCGCAATCGTTGAACCCTGCGTTTCCGGGAACGGCCGAGTCCGTCGTGGCACCACCGTGGCCGGTGATACCGTCTTCTTCTTCTCCCTCGTCTTATGAATCTTCGAGATCTTCCAACCGAGGGGCTCAGCTCGTTTGCTCGTGGCGGGAGAGGTCCTAAGCGCTCGAACACGGACACGTTGGCTGCCTCCTTCTTCTTCCGGTTGCATTCGGGCAATTGCCGATTGTTGGCAATCGGCTCATTCCTGAATCCCAGCAGTGCCTGAAGAAAGGACAATCCCAGTGCCTGTCCTCGTCGTCTCGCTCCTTTGCCTTTCCCTTGGCACAACGCTCGTGCTCCTCCTCATCGCGGTTATGCCGATGATGTCTTCTGGCTTCTCTAGCCAGACGATCTCTTTCATCATCATCGCTGGACCGTCGGCGTTGGTCGTACTGACCCACATACTTGTTGAGGAGGTGATCAGAGAGAGGTCGCTGATATCTTATGTTCTTCACTTCTCCCTCTGTGATGTAGCGCTTGCCGTCTTGGCGGAGCCGATCGCGTGGAGCGGCTTCCTCTCGTATCTTTGCTATGAGAGCAGCTGCCCTCATCTCCATCCTTGCCGCCGTGGTGTCCAAGATCTACCATGTTGATATTGCACAGAAACCCGGCTGGCACCCCGCATGGCAAGCATACTCCACCATGTTTACGGCGGGGAAGGGCTGGGTATCGACCTTCATGGCGTACCGGTTGAAAATTAGACGCCCGTTCTCTATCGCCGCTTGGATGTGCCGACGCCACACCCCGCAGTCGTTGGTGGCATGGGAGAGCGAGTTATGCCATTTGCGTATGGCTTTCCATTCAGCTCTTGCGCCGTGGGGAACTTGAGACCTTCGGTATCTTCAACTCGCTTTTCCTTGAGTAGGAGGTCGAAGATTTGCTCGGTCTTGGTCACGTCAAAATCAAATCCCCCGGGCGGGCCTCGGTGGCTTTACCCATTTGCGGGACACGGGGGTTCCTCCCGAGTCCACTCAGCCATCGCTACTTCTTGGTCTCCCGCAGGAACTTCGTCTTCCTCTCGCATCGACCGGGGCTACTGCACGCTTGAACTTGTCTTGGTACAGTCCGGGTGGCGCTGTTCATATGCTGAAAGTTTCGAACCACGTGCGCCGGCGAGGGATAATCTCGCTTGGGAGGCCATGTCCTTGAGCTGTGTTGCAAGGCCTGCTACCGCCAACTCGATCGCTTCCTTTTCGGTTATACGAACCGAATAGCATCGGTTCCTAAGATTCCCGAAGCGCCGGATGTATTCCGTCACGGTTCTCCGCGCTTCGACGTAGTTGTGCTAGATCGGCAATGCTAGACTCGGAAGCTTCGAATGATACTGCTCATGGAACTGCTCTTCCAATCGCTTCCAAGTTTGGATGGAGTTCGGTGGTAGCGATGTGTACCACCCGAAAGCCGATCCTGTGAGGGATTGTGAGAAGAACCTCACCCGCAACTCATCCGACGCCGAGATCGTGCCCAGCTGTGCCAAATATCGGCTCACATGCTCGATGGAGCTGGACCCTCTCGACCCACCGAACTTTGTGAAGTCCGGGAGCCGATATTTGGGTGGCAGCGGGATCGGTTCGTAGCTGTTGGGGTACGGCTTGGTGTAGCCGAACGCTTTCCTTTTCGGCATCATACCGAACCGATCTTTCGGAATTGTACAAATCTGATCCGCCGTGATGGCTGAAGGTGTCGAACCCCGAAGATTCGCCGGGGTGGCATACTTAACCAGCCATGCTTGCTTTTCCGGTTCTAAGCCAACTGCAGGACCCGGGCCTTGGAGGTTCGTCGGGGTGGCGTACTTAGCCAGCCACGATTGCTTCTCGGGATCGGCTCCCGACGTTCCTCCCGCCGTTCCGGAGGCCGCTGATATTGCAGCCTGGTTCGAGAGTGCCCAGGCGTTGCAGTCTGGTACGTATGTGCACGTGTATCCGTGCGGGATCTCCTTAGGCGGCTCAGGTAGGAATTGGTAGTCACTAGGATCACCACCAACCTTGAAGACGACATATGCCGCTGAGTTCGGCAGTTCCGGTGCTGCCCATGCGAACGGCTGGGGCTGGAGCGGCATCTCTCCCTTGAAAGTCCCCAGAGCTGGTCCCGATGGAGAATACCGGTGGCTCATGATTTCCTGGACGATGCGCAGAGCGACACGCTCCAAGGTGTTCACCAGGCTCTCAGAGTGGCGGTGCAGCGAATGAGCCAAAATGTAGTTGATCTCCTGCCGCAGCCGACTCGGTGCGTTCTTCCGACGGGCGGACAAGTCCACTCCATCGAGTGCGCCTTCAGGTGTGAAACCCTTCCACCCGACGCCATGGGAGCGGGTTCGGTGGAAGGAGCCGATGAGTTCGGCTTCGAGGGTTGCCTTGATCTCGTCATGCTTCTTCTTGAGCTCATCAGGCAGATCCGAGTACGTGACCGGAGTGTCTTCCGCCATCTCGGATGTAGATGGCGATGTCGTGGATGTCGTAGACAGTCCCACCGGGCGTGCCAGAATGTGTTGACGTCAGAAACCCCCTGGCGGGCAGAGACGGGCAACACGGTAGAGCCGGGAACAACTAGGGCTGCGGCTGGCCCCAGTCCCTCTGAGCGACGGCCCGCAAAGCCTCCTGGTCGCACGCGCCGATGTTTATCACAAGGGCGTGCCACCCGACCTATACCTGGTCGGGAAGGTGTGGATGATGCCTCGCTTAGTTTCCTGCAGGGCACACACGTAAACGTTAAATACGAGCCTCGATCGGCTCTCGGGTTATCCCGTGAATCGGCTCAAAGAGCCGATCCACCCATGATTCAGACGGGGTGTCCGAATATATGGTGGTCCTGCTTGATCAAGGTAAAGCTGATTAGATCTACGACGATCTGGGGTTTTCACCGCATAATCGGATCATCCTACTCACGAGTGGGCCTCGCGCTCGCGCACGGTGACCGTAAGCCGATCCTAGACAGGGCCTAAAAACCAACACGAGGTTGATCCCCGGAACATCCGTTCTAGGACTTGCAAACGCCACCCTACACGCTGCTGGATCCTCCAACCCTTTGTAAGGCCTAACTATTGCAGATATTAAACTAATCCTTGTAGAACAAGGAGCAATCGTAACGGATCAGATCTACTAAACTATGATCAAGCGGGGTGCCGCCCTACACCTAAGATAGGTGTAAGGGCGGCTAGACATGCAAGGGTTGCACTACGAAAGCATGCAGCATGAAGAACAATGCTAACCCTAACATGTCTAAGATAACTATGTTGCTCGCCATCAAAAAGGCTTCAGTACGAGCAACGCTTGAACAACGTAGGCAGGCTTGTGCTGCCTAGATCGCAAGATGCGATCTAGGCAGCATGATGCTTACCGGTAGAAACCCTCGAGACGAAGGAGTTGGCGATGCGCCGAGATTTGTTTGTGGTTGAACGTTGGTTGTTGTTTATTCCATAAACCCTAGGTACATATTTATAGTCCAGCGGACTTTCTAATGTGGGCGTGCACTAAACCGTGCACGGGTAAAACTCTAACTTTTAATCTAGATACAATCTATGGTAATCAAAGATACACGGGCAAACAAGCCCAACTCCTCCATGCAAGGCCGCTTCGGAGATCTTCCACGTGTAATCTTCCAAGCCCATCCTGATCGCGGCCCACCTCTGACTCGGTCAAATTCTGGTGATAACACTAGCTACTGCTATGGACCCATAGTCCAGGGGTGAACTACTCACTCATCACTCCGGAGGCGACCATGGCGGTGAAGAATCCTCCGGGAGATGATTCCCCTCTCCGGCAGTGGTGCCGGAGGTGATCTCCGTAATCCCCCGAGATGGGATTGGCGGCGGCGGCGTCTCGCATAGGTTTTCCGTATCGTGGCTCTCGGCACCGGGGGTTTCGCGACGAAGGCTATTTGTAGGCGGAAGGGCAGGTAAAGGGCGTCACGAGGGGCCCGGACGACAGGCCGGCGCGGCCGGGGCCCGGGCCGCGCCGCCCTGGTGTCTGGCCACCTCGTGGCCCCACTTCGACTCTCCTTCGGTCTTCTGGAAGCTTCGTGGCAAAATAGGACCCTGGGCGTTGATTTTGTCCAATTCCGAGAATATTTCTTTACTAGGATTTCTGAAACCAAAAACAGCGAAAAACAACAATCGGCTCTTCGGCATCTTGTTAATAGGTTAGTGCCGGAAAATGCATAAATACGACATATAATGTGTATAAAACATGTAGATATCATCAATAATGTAGCATGGAACATAAGAAATTATCGATACGTCTGAGACGTATCGCATCCCCAAGCTTAGTTCTGCTCGTCCCGAGCAGGTAAATGATAACAAAGATAATTTCTGGAGTGACATGCCATCATAACCTTGATCATACTATTGTAAACATATGTAGTGAATGCAGCGATCAAAACAATGGTAATGACATGAGTAAACAAGTGAATCATAAAGCAAAGACTTTTCATGAATAGTACTTCAAGACAAGCATCAATAAGTCTTGCATAAGAGTTAACTCATAAAGCAATAAATCAAAGTAAAGGTATTGAAGCAACACAAAGGAAGATTAAGTTTCAGCGGTTGCTTTCAACTTGTAACATGTATATCTCATGGATAATTGTCAACATAGAGTAATATAATAAGTGCAATATGCAAGTATGTAGGAATAAATGCATAGTTCACACAAGTGTTTGCTTCTTGAGGTGGAGAGAAATAGGTGAACTGACTCAACATAAAAGTAAAAGAAAGGTCCTTCAAAGAGGAAAGCATCGATTGCTATATTTGTGCTAGAGCTTTTATTTTGAAAACATGAAACAATTTTGTCAACGGTAGTAATAAAGCATATGAGTTATGTAAATTATATCTTACAAGTTGCAAGCCTCATGCATAGTATACTAATAGTGCCCGCACCTTGTCCTAATTAGCTTGGACTACCGGATCATCGCAATACACATGTTTTAACCAAGTGTCACAATGGGGTACCTCCATGCCGCCTCGTACAAAGGTCTAAGGAGAAAGCTCGCATTTTGGATTTCTCGCTTTTGATTATTCTCAACTTAGACATCCATACCGGGACAACATGGACAACGGATAATGGACTCCTCTTTAATGCATAAGCATGTGGCAACAATTAGTGTTCTCATATGAGATTGAGGATATATGTCCAAAACTGAAACTTCCACCATGATTCATGGCTTTAGTTAGCGGCCCAATGTTCTTCTCTAACAATATGCATGCTCCAACCATTAAGGTGGTAGATCTCTCTTACTTCGTACAAGACGGACATGCATAGCAACTCACATGATATTCAACAAAGAATAGTTGATGGCGTCCCCGTAAACATGGTTATCGCACAACAAGCAACTTAATAAGAGATAAAGTGCATAAGTACATATTCAATACCACAATAGTTTTTAAGCTATTTTGTCCCATGAGCTATATATTGTAAAGGAGAATGATGGAATTTTAAAGGTAGCACTCAAGCAATTTACTTTGGAATGGCGGAGAAATACCATGTAGTAGGTAGGTATGGTGGACACAAATGGCATAGTGGTTGGCTCAAGGATTTTGGATGCATGAGAAGTATTCCCTCTCGATACAAGGTTTAGGCTAGCAAGGTTATTTTGAAACAAACACAAGGATGAACGGTGCAGCAAAACTCACATAAAAGACATATTGTAAACATTATAAGACTCTACACCGTCTTCCTTGTTGTTCAAAACTCAATACTAGATATTATCTAGACTTTAGAGAGACCAAATATGCAAACCAAATTAGCAAGCTCTATGTGTTTCTTCATTAATGGGTGCAAATTATATGATGCAAGAGCTTAAACATGAGCACAACAATTGCCAAGTATCAAATTATTCAAGACATTTTAGAATTACTACATGTAGCATTTCCCGATTCCAACCATATAATAATTTAACGAAGAAGATTCAACCTTCGCCATGAATACTATGAGTAAAGCCTAAGGACATATTTGTCCATATGCAACAGCGGAGCGTGTCTCTCTCCCACACAATGAATGCTAGGATCCATTTTATTCAAACAAAACAAAAACAAAAACAAACCGACGCTCCAAGCAAAGTATATAAGATGTGACGGAATAAAAATATAGTTTCAGGGGAGGAACCTGATAATGTTGTCGATGAAGAAGGGGATGCCTTGGGCATCCCCAAGCTTAGACGCTTGAGTCTTCTTAAAATATGCAGGGGTGAACCACCGGGGCATCCCCAAGCTTAGAGCTTTCACTCTCCTTGATCATATTGCATCATACTCCTCTCTTGATCCTTGAAAACTTCCTCCACACCAAACTCGAAACAACTCATTAGAGGGTTAGTGGACAATAAAAATTAACATGTTCAGAGGTGACACAATCATTCTTAACACTTCTGGACATTGCATAAAGCTACTGGACATTAATGGAACAAAGAAATTCATCCATCATAGCAAAAGAGGCAATGCGAAATAAAAAGGCAGAATCTGTCAAAACAGAACAGTCCGTAAAGATGGATTTTATTGAGGCACCAGACTTGCTCAAATGAAAATTCCCAAATTGAATGAAAGTTGCGTACATATCTGAGGATCACGCACGTAAATTGGCTTAATTTTCTGAGCTACCTACATGGAGGCAGGTCGAAATTCGTGACAGCAAAGAAATCTGAAACTGCGCAGTAATCCAAATCTAGTATGAACTTTACTATCAACGACTTTACTTGGTACAACAATGCACAAAACTAAGATAAGGAGAGGTTGCTACAGTAGTAAACAACTTCCAAGACTCAAATATAAAATAAAAGTACTGTAGTAAAAACATGGGTTGTCTCCCATAAGCGCTTTTCTTTAACGCATTTCAGCTAGGCGCAGAAAGTGTGTATCAAGTATTATCAAGAGATGAAGCATCTTCAGCGGGGTTTGGAGTTTTCTCAACCATGCATAGTATATTAGATACATAAGTTTCAGCGGCTCCCTTTTCATTAGTCTTGGGCTTGCTATTCTCATCAAACAAATTTTCAGGAACAAGCCAAGCATAGTTATTTTCTAACGCTTCATTCATTGCTAGGAGCTTACATGGTATTGGTGCTTTGATCTCCCCACCATCATTAATGTTATTAGTGTACCTTACTCTCTCCATGTCCATCTTTTCAAGGATACTAACAAAATTGGTATAAGAACCAAGCATCTTATATTTAATAAAGATCTTTCTAGCCTCTCTTGCTATACCACCAAATTCTCTAAGAAGGGTTTCTAAAACAAAATCTTTCTTTTCCCCTTCTTCCATATCACCGAGTGTAAGAAACATGTGTTGGATTATAGGATTGAGATTAACAAATTTAGTTTCCAACATGCAAACTAAAGCAGACAGCAGCAATTTCATAAGTAGGAGCAAGTTCTACCAA
>NC_061510.1:62611210-62666055 GCF_022539505.1 Lolium rigidum | reverse complement strand
GCCAATTGACAAGGGATTAACTTGTCAATGCCTACGGGTTATAGGCTAGGGTTTAGTTAGAAGTAGAGGGCAAGTAGATCTCGAAGGTTTCAGTCGAAAAGTACTCGACGATTACGAAAACTAGGGTTTGTGAACAATGATTCGATGATCTCCTCGTCCCTCGACTCCCCCTTTATATAAGAGGCGGAGCCGAGGGTTTCGTTTTGTACAAGTTACAGAGTTCGGGACGGTTTCCAACTCATCCGCCAGATTTACAAACAATACTTCCTATTACAACTCTACTTTCCTTAATATATCTTGGGCTCCCGAATCTTCTTATTCTTCGGATAGTGGGCCTTCAGTAAACCCCGGTACTATTTCCGGCAGGCCCATTTGGGATGCCTATGTCAACTGGCCCTTCGGCATCTCGTCAATAGGTTAGTTCCGGAAAACGCATAATAATGACATAAAGTATGCATAAAACATGTAGATATCATCAATAATGTGGCATGGAACATAAGAAATTATTGATACGTCGGAGACGTATCACTCAGCCAGAGGAACCGGATGCTTTCGCTCATTTTCAATAATCATATTGTGTAGGCACACACAGCAGTTCATCACCTCCCACATCTGATCTTTGGACCAAGTCATAGCGGGGAACCGGACGACAAGCAAATCTCTCGCTGGAGGAAACCAAATGCACGCTCGACGTCTTTTCGGCAAGCTTCTTGTTTCTTGACAAACTCGCAAAGTTTGGGGGTGCTAGGGTTGGAGATAGTCTTCACAAATGTTGCCCACTTTGGATAGATACCGTCTGCAATGTAGTATCCTTTGTTGTAGTGCCGACCATTGATCACATAGTCCACCGGGAGAGCATGACCCTCAACAAGCTTGGAAAAGACCGGGGAGCAGTTTAGGACGTTGATGTCATTGTTGGATCCAGGCATACCAAAGAAAGAGTGCCAAATCCAGAGATCATGGGTAGCCACTGCTTCAAGTATCACAGGTGCAGCTTTTTTGTGACCCTTGTACATTCCCTGCCACGCAAACGGACAGTTCTTCCATTGCCAATGCATGCAATCAATGCTTCCAAGCATCCCCGGAAAACCCCTAGCTTCATTTGTTGCAAGGATCCTCCGAGTGTCTTCGACGATGGGTGATCTCAAGTAATAGTCCCCGAACACTGCTATGACGGCCCCGCAGAACCGGTAGAAACAATCAAGGGCGGTGGACTCCGCCATCCGAAGATAGTCATCTGCAGTATCACCGGGAGCTCCATACGCCAAGCATCCTCATAGCCACTCGTGCACTTCTGCAGCTGACGAAAATCCAACCAAGCCGAGTGCAATCCGCCTTGCATCCGAAGTAGGGATCAAAGTCTCGGATGGCATACACAATTTGCGTAAATAGCTTTCGCTCATCCCGAAACGACGCCGGAAAACACTCTCACCGTGCAATGGATTGTCGGCGAAGTAGTCGGCGTACAACATGCGGTAGCCCTCCATTCGCTATCTCGGCTTGCACTTCCGGCGACTCGGTGCCGACCCACCACGTCGACCCGGTTGCCGGTCCGGCGTACATGCTTGCCAAGCAACCGAGGATCATCATGTGCTCGTCGTCTTGGGCGGCTGCTGCCATCTCTTCTTGCATAAGCTCAACGAACATCTGCTCCTCCTCTTCGTCCGAGTCCATGGCCGGCGAGGCAAATGGACGAACACCTGACGGGCGTGGTCGAGGCAACCCGAGCCGCGAGCGACGAGGAGCAGGCCAAAGTCGGAAAACAGGCCGGCGAAAGAGCAGCCAGATAGGCCGTCGTCCAAAGACGGCGGAATATAGGCAGGTGGGGAAGGAAGGGCGGCGGAATCTGGGCAACAAGCCGGCGGGGTGGTACCGGCGGCGAGAGAGATACGAGGGGTGGGGGAGATTTTGAGCGACGTGGCGGTGGGGTTCGTGCGTCGAGTCACCGACAGATCGGGCCCTTCCCCGCTTTTCACTCGTCCGGAGTCCCCGAGCGCCCCGGGGGGCCGGGGATGGCGTGGGCTCGCCGGATGGATGAATGGCCAAATCCGGACGAAAACGAGAAACCGGGGGCGCGACTGGGCCGAATTTCGCCGTCCGGATGGGAAAAACGTCGCTCGGGGGCCTCGTCGGGGGACGAGTGGAGATGCTCTATTGCCGGGTGTAGCCTCATCCGGAACAAACCCCCTCTCTCTCTCTCACTCACTCACTCCATGTAAAGAAATAAGTCTAGTGCTTGCTTCGCCTTCCCAGATTCCACATAACCGGCAATAAGAGCATTCCAAGAGACGGTGTTCCGCTCCCGCATTCCATCAAACAGACGGCGAGCATCCCAAATGCGGCCACATTTAGCATGCACACCAAGCATGGCGCGTGCTGATGCCGCATTTGAAAGCAAGCGGCTGCAGCTGGGTACCGAGAGCCGGGCACCGTGAGGCAGCAACAGAGCGGAGAGCTGAGGTGTTGGCAGCTACACCCTGCGCGTGCATGGCTCGGAGTAGGCTCCATGCGGCGTGAGACGTACGCGGTGAGAAAGGAGTTCCATGAGACAGGGTCTGGGCGGGGGATTTCGTCGAATACACGGCGCAGGGCCGCCGCTGGTGCCACCACCGGCACAGCCAAGGCCACTGGAGTGGAGTCTGGAGGTGGCCTTCTCCGTCCATGGTGCGTGCTAACATGAGTTCTGTGAAAGTTAGAACCAGGGCCAAATCTTTTGCTCAACTGAACATTTGACAAGGCCCAGGATGTTGCAGCTCTGGGCTGGACCGAAAGCTCTACTGCTTTTCTGCGAGTAGAAAAGACTGGACCTGGTCCCAAACTTAAAATGGTAGATTGGTCGTGCTCTAACAAAAATTGAACGATTCGCTTACAAGTAAAAAAGGCTAATGCGGTGAGGGTGGATCGAACACCCGACCTTCAGATCTTCAGTCTGACGCTCTCCCAACTGAGCTATCCCCGCTAACGGTGTTGTCGTGTAATTAAAGCTACTTATTAGAGACATTACATCAGCTACATCCAGTTATCAGCCAGGAATACAGTTTGGAACTCCGAATCCGGGGTCGACCTGCTCGTGACCGCAGCCGCACAGAGCGAAGTACTACTAGATGACTATTGAGCTTGATTTTTTGGAATCGGGCCACTAGGTTCAAGTTTCAACTTTCAGCACATCGAAGAAAGTTGTTCCAGCAAGTTGATACCGCTATCGCTAGCAAAAACGACGTAGATGATTGATGCTTGCAAGTCAACTACACGTCGAGGAATCTGGATTTATAAACCCTGTCACTTCCGCGGTATATATACTCTCGCAAAGCATGGTATGCGGATGCGGTGTGCCGACCAGTCGTCCCGACTTTCAGCGCAATCGTGCACCTAGAGGCTACACACGTACTAGGCCCTCTACGACGCGACCTAATGCAATTGATTTTGTATCTTCGACCATCTTCAGTCTCGGCAGCTTTTTGTTCCATTTCTCGTGGAGTAAAAAACTTCTCATCAGTACGAGTCAAGGGAATGACCCCTTGGCCTCGGATTTCCATATAAAGGATTCGATGAGGAGAAAGACCCTCTTTAACCTGAATTCTAATTGGATATCCCGCATAAGGAATTGAAGGAAGACGCGACGCGGTAAACCGTTTTTCTCATTTATATGTTTTTGCAGTTTCTAGTTCTTGAACAAATTTGTTTTTACAATATTATTTGTAAATAAAAAATACAATAAATCAAGTAAGAAGTTAAAGTTTATTAAACCGGCGACACAGTTGATGACTCCCCTTTGAGCATCCACGAATGCTTTACGAGATGATTTTGCACTTGGTGATGAGAATTTATGTCACAGATTTCCGGATGCATGGGCGAGATATCAGTAAAATCCGCTAGCACATGGTGATCAACATCCGCAAGAGGACCATGACACTCACATGGACCAACAAGGCCATTGGCTTAAGTCCTGCGGCCATTCTCTCTAACTATGTCGTGCATGATCACACAAGAATGCATCACCTCCTACATTTGATCTTGAGACCAGGTAAGAACAGAGTACCCAACAATAGAAAATCGAGATTAGAGCACACGAAATAACCACTCGATATCCTTCGTGGACCTCTCCTGGCACTCTGCAAGGCGTGACTTCTTCGGATCCATAGGCTCGAAGACTGTCTTCACAAATGCAGTCCATCTTGGATAGATTTTTGGCGGTGGATGTATTGCTGTTGTTAGGCCCGAGATACTGTAGCGGGACTTTTGTTTCTTAGTTTTCTTTTCCTTTTTTTGGCTGTGTGCATCCGTAGTGCCATTAGGGTGGTGCGTTGTTGCAGAGGCTGGGTGTAATTGGTATCTTTTTGATATTAATATATTCCCTTTATCGAAAAAAAGTAGTGCCCCTTGGTATGTGTGTGGTCATTGATCTCAGAGTTATATGGTGGAGCATGATCTTTCACTAGTTTCGCAAACATAGCGCGTTGATATCACTGTGCGATTCGGCCATGCCAAAAAAAAGTATACAAAATCCAAAGATCTTGATCTGCCAAACTTCAAGTACCACATTGTAGTATCCATGATGCCTTGTTTACAAACTTTGCCAAACAAATAGATAGTTTTTGCATGACCAATACATACAAACGATGCTGCGAAGCATCACAGGAAATCCTATCATCGCGTTTTGTGCCATGATCCTAGCAGTCATTGTTTCATTTGGCCCTCTCAAATAGCAGTCTTTCCCAACCTTTAGTGCATTCAATGGCAGTGGAGCCACTGATACAAAGGTAGTCGTCTCGACAGGGCTCCATATGCAAGCATCCTAATGGCAGCGGTGCACTTGTAGATTGATGAGAAACCAGGGGTGCCAACAGCGTCGTGCTTCAGCACGAAGTACTTGTCGAATTCTCTAATGCCAAGAAGAATCAACATGAACACGTCCTTGCTTATCCTGTAGCGCCTACGAAAATTGGCGCCTATGTTGCACATGGTAGAGCAAAGTAGTCGGTGTAGAGCATGGTTTGACCCTCCATCCTCTGTCGTGGGCTTCCATTTCTTTCTCCCATGCTTCGAACTTCCACACAGTGGCCCCTTCTTCTTCTTCTTCTTCTCGGTGCTATGCATTTTTGAACACAAGTGACGATCGACATGGGCCCTTCGACGTCGACGTCAAAGGTGTACTCCTCCTCCATCGAAGTGGCCATCGAAATGGGTGGCAGTGGGAGTTTCGTCTGGCACGCTGGCAGGTGATACCCACCCTGCTTCTACCTCCGTGGCGAGGACCATACCATCCGAGGCACCGAGGGCGTGCCCTGTGTTATGAGGACGGCCTTAGGACGCAGGATACGGTATTGTGTCACATCGAACAGAAAAGGCTTTTGAACCTGCGGCTTGACCCGGACATCTATCAAGCGTGTCTGAAGTCTTGAAAAACACGATGGGAGATGCTCTAAGCATGTTGTGACAGTAACACGAGCGCGTAAATTAAAAGGCAATCCTGCTTAGGAATGGCAATGGGTACCCATGACCCGCGTACCGCCGGGTAAAAACTTAATAAGAATACGGGTATGGCATAAAATATTACCCATGGGTTTGTGATACGTCTCCGACGTATCGATAATTTCTTATGTTCCATGCCACATTATTGATGATATCTACATGTTTTATACACATTATATGTCATTATTATGCGTTTTCCGGAACTAACCTATTGACGAGATGCCGAAGGGCCAGCTTGTCGTTTTCTGCTGTTTTTGGTTTCAGAAATCCTAATAAGGAAATATTCTCGGAATCGGACGAAATCAACGCCCAGCATATTAGGATCACGCGAAGCTTCCAGAACACCCGAGAGAGGCCAGAGGGGAGCCACTGGGCCACCAGACGCCAGGGTGGCGCGGCCCAGGCCTTGGCCGTGCCCCCCTAGTGTGTCACCGCCTCGTCGACCCTCCGACTCCGCCTCTTCGCCTATATAAAGGTCCCTGACCTAAAACACGATACGGAAAAGCCACGGTACGAGATACCTTCCAGAGCCGCCGCCATCGCGAAGCCAAGATCTGGGGGACAGGAGTCTCTCTTCCGGCACGCCGCCGGGACAGGGAAGTGCCCCCGGAAGGCTTCTCCATCGACACCACCGCCATCTTCATCAACGCTGTTGTCTCCCATGAGGAGGGAGTAGTTCTCCATCGAGGCTAAGGGCTGTACCGGTAGCTATGTGGTTAATCTCTCTCCTATGTGCTTCAATACAATAATCTCATGAGCTGCCTTACATGATTGAGATTCATATGATGATGCTTGTAATCTAGATGTCATTATGCTAGTCAAGTGGGTTTTACTTATGTGATCTCCGGAGACTCCTTGTCCCACGTGTGTAAAGGTGACGAGTGTGTGCACCGTGTGGGTCTCTTAGGCCATATTTCACAGAATACTTATTCACTATTATGAATGGCATAGTGAAGTGCTTATTTATATCTCTTTATGATTGCAATGTGTTTTGTATCACAATATATCCGTGTGCTACTCTAGTGATGTTATTAAAGTAGTTTATTCCTCCTGCACGGTGTAATGGTGACAGTGTGTGCATCGTGTAGTACTTGGCGTAGGCTATGATTATGATCTCTTGTAGATTATGAAGTTAACTATTGCTATGATAGTATTGATGTGATCTATTCCTCCTTTCGTAGTGTGAAGGTGACAGTGTGCATGCTATGTTAGTACTTGGTTTGGTTATGTTGATCTGTTATGCACTCTAAGGTTATTTAAATATGAACATTGAATATTGTGGAGCTTGTTAACTCCGGCATTGAGGGTTCGTGTAATCCTACACGAGTTAGTGGTGTTCATCATCCAACAAGAGGGTGTAGAGTCTAGCATCTATTTATTTATTCTGTTATGTGATCAATGTTGAGAGTGTCCACTAGTGAAAGTATGATCCCTAGGCCTTGTTCCTAAATATCGCTATCGCTGCTTGTTTACTGTTTTACTGCATCTTTACTTCCTGCAATATTACTACCATCAACTGCACGCCAGCAAGCACTTTTCTGGCGCCGTTGCCGGGGAGGAAAGGTAAACGGCACTCACACACCGGATCCCGGCAACGAAGCACTTTTCTGGCGCCGTTGCCGGGGAGGAAAGGTAAAAGGCACTCATACTCCGGTCCCAGGTAACTAAGTACTTTTTTGTTGCCGTTGTGTGTGTGCTCGAAGCTATTTCCTTTAGATCCTGCAATTGCATCTTTTTGTCTCTTGTTTTACACTAGTAAGGCTTAATGGAAGACAACAACAAAATGAGAGATCTTTATGAACTTTATCTTGAATTAGGACATGATGTGTTTGAAGAGAAAATTAAAAAACCCATGGAACGTATGCATGCTAATGGGAATGTTATTAGTATGAATGCTATGAACACCATTGTTGCTAATGCTATGAAAGAATTTAAGCTTGGGGAGGTCGGTTTTGATGAAAATGATCTCTTTAGCCCTCCGGGTATTGAGGAGAAAGTTTATGTTGATTACAATATGCCTCCTATATTTGATGATGAGAATAATAATGATAGCTACTTTGTTGAATTTGCTCCCACTACAACTAATAAAATTGATTATGCTTATGTAGAGAGTAATGATACTTTTATGCATGTGAATAAGAATGCTTTATGTGATACTTATATTGTTGAGTTTGTTCATGATGCCTCTGAAAGTTATTATGAGAGAGGAAAATATGGTTGTAGAAATTTTCATGTTACTAAAACACCTCTCTATATGCTGAAATTTTTGAAGTTACACTGGTTTTATCTTCCTATGCTTGTTACTTTGCTCTTCATGAACTTGTTTATTTACAAGATTCCTATGCATAGGAAGCATGTTAGACTTAAATGTGTTTTGAATTTGCTTCTTGATGCTCCCTTTTGCTTCAACTCTTATTTCTTGCGAGTGCATCGTTAAAATTGCTGAGCTCATCTTAATGGCTATAAAGAAAGAACTTCTTGGGAGATAACCCATGTGTTTATTTTGCTACTGTTTTGTTGAGTCTTGGAAGTTGTTACTACTATAGCAACCTCTCCATATCTTTATTTTATTGCACTGTTGTGCCAAGTAAAGTCTTTGATAGCAAGGTTGATACTAGATTTGGATTACTGCGCAGAAACAGATTTCTGTCTGTCACGAATCTGGGCAGAATTCTCTGTAGGTAACTCAGAAAAATCTGCCAATTTACGTGTGTGATCCTCAGATATGTACGCAACTTTCATTCAATTTGGGCATTTTCATCTGAGCAAGTCTGGTGCCACTTTAAAATTCGTCTTTACGGACTGTTCTGTTTTGACAGATTCTGCCTTTTATTTCGCATTGCCTGTTTTGCTATGTTCGATGAATTTCTTGTAGGACAACGTTGCATAGAAAACAAAAAATTTCCTACCATGAACACGCAATCCAAGCCAAGATGCAATCTAGAAGACGGTAGCAACGAGGGGGTATCGAGTCTCACCCTTGAAGAGATTCCAAAGCCTACAAGATGAGGCTCTTGTTGCTGCGGTAGACGTTCACTTGCCGCTTGCAAAAGCGCGTAGAAGATCTTGATCACGATCGGTTCCGGCGCCACGAACGGGCGGCACCTCCGTACTCGGTCACACGTTCGGTTGTTGATGAAGACGACGTCCACCTCCCGTTCCAGCGGGCAGCGGAAGTAGTAGCTCCTCTTGAATCCGACAAAGACGACGGCGTGGTGTTGGTGGCGGTGGAGAACTCCGGCGGCGCTTCGCTAAAGCACGCGGGAGCTATGGAGGAGAGGGGGGCGGCTAGGGTTTGGGAGGGGGTGGCCGGCCACTCAAGGGGGGCGGCCAGGTTGTGGCTTTGGTGTTGGCCGGGCCCCTCCCCTATGCCCCTCATTATATAGGTGGATTCCCAAGAGTTGGTCTCCAAGTCTTCGAATAAGACCCGAACCAAAAACCTTCCATAGGGAGGGGGAAACCTAGCCTAGCTAGGACTCCCACCAAGGTGGGAGTTCCATATGGGGGGTGGCCGGCCCCTAAGGGGAGTCCACTTGGGACTCCTCCCCCACTAGGGTTGGCCGGCCATGGAGGTGGAGTCCCATGTGGACTCCACCTTCCTTGGTGGTTTCTTCCGGACTTTTCTAGAACCTTCTAGAACCTTCCATAGAACCTTCCGCGACATTTTATTCACATAAAATGACATCCTATATATGAATCTTATTCTCCGGACCATTCCGGAACTCCTCGTGATGTCCGGGATCTCATCCGGGACTCCGAACAAATATTCCAACTCCATTCCATATTCAAGTACTACCATTTCAACATCCAACTTTAAGTGTGTCACCCTATGGTTCGTGAACTATGCGGACATGGTTGAGTACTTACTCCGACCAATAACCAATAGCGGGATCTGGAGATCCATAATGGCTCCCACATATTCAACGATGACTTAGTGATCGAATGAACCATTCACATACGATACCAATTCCTTTTGTCACGCGATATTTTACTTGTCCGAGGTTCGATCTTCGGTATCACTCCATACCTTGTTCAACCTCGTCTCCTGACAAGTACTCTTTACTCGTATTGTGTTATGTGGTCTCTTATGAACTTATTCATATGCTTGCAAGACATTAGACGACATTCCACCGAGAGGGCCCAGAGTATATCTATCCGTCATCGGGATGGACAAATCCCACTGTTGATCCATATGCCTCAACTCATACTTTCCGGATACTTAATCCCACCTTTATAACCACCCATTTACATAGTGGTGTTTGATGTAATCAAAGTACCTTTCCGGTATAAGTGATTTACATGATCTCATGGTCATAAGGACTAGGTAACTATGTATCGAAAGCTTATAGCAAATAACTTAATGACGAGATCTTATGCTACGCTTAATTGGGTGTGTCCATTACATCATTCATATAATGATATAACCTTGTTATTAATAACATCCAATGTTCATGATTATGAAACTAATCATCCATTAATCAACAAGCTAGTTTAAGAGGCATACTAGGGACTTCTTGTTGTCTACATATCACACATGTACTAATGTTTCGGTTAATACAATTATAGCATGACATATAAACATTTATCATAAACATAGAGATATAAATAATAACCACTTTATTATTGCCTCTAGGGAATATCTCCTTCAGCTCTCCCACTTGCACTAGAGTCAATAATCTAGATTACATTGTAATATACCTAACACCCATGGCATTCCGGTGTTGGTCATGTTTTGTCCTAGGGAGAGCTTTAGTCAACGGATCTGCTACATTCGGATCAGTGTGTACTTTGCAAATCTTTACTTCTCCATCTTCGATGTACTCGCGAATCGAGTGGTAACGCAGCTTGATATGCTTCAGCCTCTTGTGTGACCTTGGTTCTTGTGCATTGGCGATGGCACCCATGTTATCACAAGTAAATGATTAATGGGTCCAATGCACTAGGAACCACACCGAGCTCTACAATGAACCTCTTCATCCATACCGCTTCGATGAAGCCTCCGAAGCCGCTATGTACTCTGATTCCGTTGAAGACTTCGCCACCGTGCACCGCTTCGAGCTTGCCCAGCCTATCGCAGCACCATTCAATATAAACACGTACCCGGACCGTGACTTAGAGTCATCAGGATCGGTGTTCCAACTTGCATCGGTGTAACCGTTTACAACGAGCTCTTGGTCACCTCCATAACAAAGAAACATATCCTTAGTTCTTTTCAAGTACTTCGGGATATTCTTGACCGTTGTCCAGTGGTTCCATTCCCGGATCACTTTGATATCTCGCTAGTCAAAATAACAAGCATGTGCTATATCCGGTCTAGTACATAGCATGGCATACATGATAGATCCTATCGCCGAGGCATAGGGGATATTACTCATCCTTTCTCTTTCTTCGCTCGTAGCCGGTCCTTGAGTCTTACTCAAGACCTTGCTCGGTAACATAGGTAAGAACCCTTTCTTACTTTTGTCCATTCTAAACTTCTTTAGAATCTTGTCCAGATATGTACTCTGTGATAGCCCTATTAGGTGTCTTGATCTATCTCTATAAATCTTGATGCCTAATATATACGATGCTTCACCAAGGTCTTTCATTGAAAAACTATTATTCAAATAACCTTTAACACTCGCTTAATAGTTCTATATCATTCCCGATCAATAATATGTCATCTACATATAATATCGGGAATGCTACAGTAGCTCCCACTCACTTTCTTGTAAATACAGGCCTCTCCATGACACTGTATAAACCCGAAGTCTTTGATCACCTTATCAAAGCGTCGGTTCCAACTTCTCGATGCTTGCTTCAGTCCATAGATTGAACGCCGAAGTTTGCATACTTTGTCGGCATTTTTAGGATCGACAAAACCTTTGGGTTGTACCATATACAACTCTTCCTCAATGTCTCCATTAAGGAACGCCGTTTTGACATCCATCTCGCCAAATCTCATAATCGAAAAATGCAGCTATTGCTAACAAAATCCTCACAAATTTTAGCTTCGCTACAGGTGAGAAAGTCTCATCGTAGTCAACTCCTTGAATTTGTCGGAAACCCTTTGCGACAAGTCGAGCTTTATAGACGAGTAATATTACCATCAGCATCTGTTTTTCTCTTGAAGATCCATTTATTTTCAACAGCCTTTCGGCTATCATGTAAGTCTACCAAAGTCCATACTTTGTTATCATACATGGATCCCATTTCGGATTTCATGGCTTCTTGCCATTTGTTGGAATCTGGGCTCATCATCGCTTCTTCATACGTCGCAGGGTCCTCATCATTGTTATCCACAATCATGACATTTAGACAAGGATCAAACCAATCGGGAGTGGTACGTTCCCTTGTCGATCTACGAGGTTCGTAGTTTCCTCGTTCGAAGTTTCATGATCATTATCATTAGCTTCCTCTCGTTGCCGGTGTAGGCGGTACAGTGTACAACTTCCTGTACTCGCGCTACTCGATCAACGAGTATAGATTCATCAATCTCATCGAGTTCTACTTTTCTTCCAAGTCACTTCTTTAGTGAGAAATTCTTTCTCAAGAAAGGTTCCGTTCTTAGCAACAAATATTTTGCCTTCGGATTTGTGATAGAAAGTATACCCTATAGTTTCCTTAGGGTATCCTATGAAGATGCATTTCTCCGCTTTGGGTTCTAGCTTGTCCGGTTGTAACTTCTTTACATAGGCTTCGCAACCCCAAACTTTCAGGAACGACGACTTAGGCTTCTTATTAAACCATAATTCATACGGTGTCGTTTCTACGGATTTTGATGGTGCTCTATTTAAAGTGAATGCGGTCTGTCTCTAATGCATAACTCCAAAATGATAACGGCAAATCAGTAAGAGACATCATAGAACGAACCATATCTAAGAGAGTTCGATTACGATGTTCGGACACACCGTTTCGTTGTGGTGTTCCCGGCGGTGTCAATTGTGAAAGTATTCCGTATTTCTTTAAATGCATGCCAAACTCATAACTCAGATATTCACCTCCACGATCAGATCGTAGAAATTTAATCTTCTTGTTACGTTGATTTTCTACTTCACTTTGGAATTCCTTAAACTTCTCGAAAGTTTCGGATTTATGTTTCATGAAATAGATATACCCATATCTACTCGGATCATCCGTGAAGGTTAGAACATAACGATAACCACCGCGCGATGCTACGCTCATTGGTCCGCACACATCGGTATGTATGATTTCCAATAAGTCAGTAGCTCGCTCCATCATACCGTAAAATGGAGTCTTAGTCATTTTTCCCATCAGACATGCTTCGCATCTATCAAGTGATTCAAAGTCAAGTGATTCAAGTAATCCATCAGTATGGAGTTTCTTCATGCGTTTCACTCCAATATGACCAAGACGACAGTGCCACATATAAGTAGAATTATCATTCAATTTAATTCGCTTAGCATCAATGTAATGTATATGCTTATCACTACTATCGAGATCTAACGAAATAAGCCATTCTTTTGTGGTGCTCGACCATAAAAGATATTATTCATAAAAATAGAACAACCATTATTCTCGGACTTGAATGAATTACCGTCTTGCATTAAACAAGATCCAGATATAATGTTCATGCTCAACGCGGGTACAAAATAACAATTATTTAGGCTTAAAACTAATCCCGAAGGTAGATGTAGAGGAAGTGTGCCGACAACGATCACATCGACTTTGGATCCATTTCCAACGCGCATCGTCACTTCATCTTTCGGTAGTCTTCGTTTATTCTTTAGTTCCTGTTTCGAGTTACGGATATGAGCAACCGAACCAGTATCAAATACCCAGGTACTAGAACGAGAACCAAGTGAGATAAACATCTATAACATGTATATCGGATATACCTTCTTTCTTCTTCTTGACAAGGCCGCTCTTCGGATCAGCCGGATACTTGGAGCAATTACGCTTCCAGGTGTCCCTTCTCCTTGCGATAATAGCACTCGAGCATCGGGCTTAGGGCCGTTCTTAGGTTTCATAGGAGGCGTGGCAGCTTTCTTGCCACCCTTCTTGAATTTTCCCTTAGACTTGCCCTCGTTTCTTGAAACTAGTGGTCTTGTTGACCATCAACACTTGGTGCTCTTTCTTGATCTCAATCTCAGCAGCTTTTAGCATGCCAAAGAGTTCAGGTAACTCCTTTTTCATGTTCTCGCATATTGTAGTTCATCACAAAGTTCTTGTAACTTGGTGGCGGTGATTGAAGGACACGATTAATCCCCGATCCGTTAGGAATCACTATTCCCAAGTCACCGAGTTTCTTCGCATGCCCGGTCAAGGCGAGCATGTGCTCACTAACGGAGCTGCCTTCTTCCATCATGCAGTCGAAGAATTGTTTCGATGCTTCATAGCATTCCACGGCCGCATGAGTCTCGAAAATAGTCTTCAACTCTTTCATCAACTCATAAGGATCGTGGTGCTCAAAACGTTTTTGAAGATCGGATTCCATACTGCATAAGATGGCACACTGAACTTGAGAGTACCGAGTTTTCCGAGTCGCGTAAACAGCTTTTACTTCATCGGTTTCAGTTTCTGCAGGAGGGTCACCTAGCGGTGCATCAAGCACATATTGCAGATTTCCGCCAGAGAGGAAGATCCTCACATGATGGAACCAGTCGGTGAAGTTGCTACCGTTGCTCTTAAGCTTTTCTTTCTCTAGGAACTGGTTAAAATTGATTGGGGACGCCATCTCTACAACATATATTTGCAATAGTTTAGACTAAGTTTATGACAAATTGAGTTCAAATTTTAATTCAACATAATTAAAAAACTAGGTGAACTCCCACTCAAAACAATATCCCTCGCATTGTCTTAGTGATCACACGAACCAAATCCACCACACCATAGTCCGATCATCACGAGACAAGGTGTGATTTCAATGGCGAACACTCAAAGTGTTCATCATATCAACCATATGATTCATGCTCTACCTTTCGGTATCACGTGTTCCGAGACCATGTCTGTACATGCTAGGCTCGTCAAGGCCACCTTAGTATCCGCATGTGCAAAAACTGTCTTGCACCCGTTGTATGCACTTGGTGATTCTATCACACCCGATCATCACGAGATGCTTCGAAACGACAAGTCTTGGCAACGGTGCTACTAAGGATGAACACTTTATTATCTTGAGATTTTAGTGAGGGATCATCTTATAATGCTACCGTCGCGATCTAAGCAAAATAAGATGCATAAAAGGATTAACATCACATGCAGTTCATATGTGATATGATATGGCCCTTTTGTCTTGCGCCTTTGATCTTCATCTCCAAAGCACGGACATGATCTCCATCATCTTCGGGCATGATCTCCATCATCATCGGCGTAGCGTCAAGGTCAATGGCGCCGTCTTCATGATTGTCCTCCATGTAGCAACTATTACAACTACTTTGAAATACTACTCAACATGAAATTTAAAGACAACCATAAGGCTCTCGCCGGTTGCCACAATACAATAATGATCATCTCATACATATTCATCATCATATTATGGCCATATCACATCACCAAACCCTGCAAAAACAAGTTAGACGCTCTCTAATTTGGTTTGCATATTTTACGTGGTTTAGGGTTTTCGATATAGATCTAATCTACCTACGAACATGAACCACAACGTTGATACTAATGTTGTCAATAGAAGAGTAAATTGAATCTTTACTATAGTAGGAGAGACAGACACCCGCAAAGCCTCTTATGCAATACAAGTTGCATGTCGAACGAGGAACAAGTCTCATGAACGCGGTCATGTAAAATTAGTCCGAGCCGCTTCATCCCACTATGCCATAAAGATGCAAAGTACTCAACTAAAGATAACAAGAGCATCAACGCCCACAAAACCATTGTGTTCTACTCGTGCAACCATCTATGCATAGACACGGCTCGATACCACTCGTAGGACAACGTTGCATAGAAAACAAAAAATTTCCTACCGCGAACACGCAATCCAAGCCAAGATGCAATCTAGAAGACGGTAGCAACGAGGGGGTATCGAGTCTCACCCTTGAAGAGATTCCAAAGCCTACAAGATGAGGCTCTTGTTGCTGCGGTAGACGTTCACTTGCCGCTTGCAAAAGCGCGTAGAAGATCTTGATCACGATCGGTTCCGGCGCCACGAACGGGCAGCACCTCCGTACTCGGTCACACGTTCGGTTGTTGATGAAGACGACGTCCACCTCCCGTTCCAGCGGGCAGCGGAAGTAGTAGCTCCTCTTGAATCCGACAAGCACGACGGCGTGGTGTTGGTGGCGGTGGAGAACTCCGGCGGAGCTTCGCTAAAGCACGCGGGAGCTATGGAGGAGAGGGGGGCGGCTAGGGTTTGGGAGGGGGTGTCCGGCCACTCAAGGGGGGCGGCCAGGTTGTGGCTTTGGTGTTGGCCGGCCCCCTCCCCTATGCCCCTCATTATATAGGTGGATTCCCAAGAGTTGGTCTCCAAGTCTTCGAATAAGACCCGAACCAAAAACCTTCCATAGGGAGGGGAAACCTAGCCTAGCTAGGACTCCCACCAAGGTGGGAGTTCCACCTCCCATATGGGGGGTGGCCGGCCCCCTAAGGGGGAGTCCACTTGGGACTCCTCCCCCACTAGGGTTGGCCGGCCATGGAGGTGGAGTCCCATGTGGACTCCACCTTCCTTGGTGGTTTCTTCCGGACTTTTCTAGAACCTTCTAGAACCTTCCATAGAACCTTCCGCGACATTTTATTCACATAAAATGACATCCTATATATGAATCTTGTTCTCCGGACCATTCCGGAACTCCTCGTGATGTCCGGGATCTCATCCGGGACTCCGAACAAATATTACAACTCCATTCCATATTCAAGTACTACCATTTCAACATCCAACTTTAAGTGTGTCACCCTACGGTTCGTGAACTATGCGGACATGGTTGAGTACTTACTCCGACCAATAACCAATAGCGGGATCTGGAGATCCATAATGGCTCCCACATATTCAACGATGACTTAGTGATCGAATGAACCATTCACATACGATACCAATTCCTTTTGTCACGCGATATTTTACTTGTCCGAGGTTCGATCTTCGGTATCACTCCATACCTTGTTCAACCTCGTCTCCTGACAAGTACTCTTTACTCGTATTGTGTTATGTGGTCTCTTATGAACTTATTCATATGCTTGCAAGACATTAGATGACATTCCACCGAGAGGGCCCAGAGTATATCTATCCGTCATCGGGATGGACAAATCCCACTGTTGATCCATATGCCTCAACTCATACTTTCCGGATACTTAATCCCACCTTTATAACCACCCATTTACGCAGTGGTGTTTGATGTAATCAAAGTACCTTTCCGGTATAAGTGATTTACATGATCTCATGGTCATAAGGACTAGGTAACTATGTATCGAAAGCTTATAGCAAATAACTTAATGACGAGATCTTATGCTACGCTTAATTGGGTGTGTCCATTACATCATTCATATAATGATATAACCTTGTTATTAATAACATCCAATGTTCATGATTATGAAACTAATCATCCATTAATCAACAAGCTAGTTTAAGAGGCATACTAGGGACTTCTTGTTGTCTACATATCACACATGTACTAATGTTTCGGTTAATACAATTATAGCATGACATATAAACATTTATCATAAACATAGAGATATAAATAATAACCACTTTATTATTGCCTCTAGGGCATATCTCCTTCATTTCTTTGTTCCATTAACTTCCAGTAGCTTTGGGCAATGTCCAGAAGTGTTAAGAATGATTGTGTCACCTCTGAACATGTGAATTTTTAATTATGCACTAACCCTCTAATGAGTTTGTTTCGAGTTTGGTGTGGAGGAAGTTTTCAAGGGTCAAGAGAGGAGGATGATATACTATGATCAAGAAGAGTGAAGAGTCTAAGCTTGGGGATGCCCCGGTGGTTCATCCCTGCATATTTCAAGAAGACTCAAGCATCTAAGCTTGGGGATGCCCAAGGCATCCCCTTCTTCATCGACAATTTATCAGGTTTCTTCCCCTGAAACTATATTTTTATTCCATCACATCTTATGTTCTTTGCTTGGAGCGTCGGTTTGTTTTTGTTTTTTGTTTGAATAAAATGGATCCTAGCATTCATTGTGTGGGAGAGAGACACGCTCCGCTGTTGCATATGGACAAATATGTCCTTAGGCTTTACTCATAGTATTCATGGCGAAGGTTGAATCTTCTTCGTTAAATTGTTATATGGTTGGAATCGGGAAATGCTACATGTAGTAATTCTAAAATGTCTTGAGTAATTTGATACTTGGCAATTGTTGTGCTCATGTTTAAGCTCTTGCATCATATACTTTGCAACCATTAATGAAGAAATACATAGAGCTTGCTAAAATTTGGTTTGCATAATTGGTCTCTCTAAGGTCTAGATAATTTCTAGTAAAGAGTTTGAACAACAAGGAAGACGGTGTAGAGTCTTATAATGTTTACAATATGTCTTTTATGTGAGTCATGCTGCACCGTTTTATACTTGAGTTTGCTTCAAACAACCTTGCTAGCCTAGCCTTGTATTGAGAGGAATTCTTCTCGTGCATCCCAATCCTTGAGCCAAACACTATGCCATTTGTGTCCACCATACCTACCTACTACATGGTAATTCTCCGCCATTCCAAAGTATATTGCTTGAGTGCTACCTTTAAAATTTCCATTCTTTACCTTTGCAATATATAGCTCATGGGACAAAATAGCTTAAAAACTATCGTGGTGAAGAATATGTATTTATGTGTCTTATTTCTTAGTAAGTTGCTTGTTGAGCGGTAACCATGTTTCTGGGGACGCCATCAACTTTTTACCTTTGTTGAATATCATGTAAATTGCTATGCATGTTCTTCTTGTCTGAAGTAAGGGCGGTTTTCACAATCAAATGGTTTGAGTACGCATACTGTTAGAGAGGAACATTGGGCCGCTAACTAAAGCCATGAATCATGGTGGAAGTTTCAGTTTGGACATAAAACCTCAATCTCTTATGAGAATATTATTCGTTGTTGAATGCTTAAGCATTAAAAGAGGAGTCCATTATCCGTTGTCTATGTTGTCCCGGTATGGGTGTCTAAGTTGAAGAATGATCAAAAGCGAGAAATCCAATGCGAACTTTCTCCTTAGACCCTTGTACAGGCGGCATAGAGGTACCCCTTTGTGACACTTGGTTGAAACATATGTTATGCAATGATAATCCGTGTTAATCCAACCTAATTAGGACAAGGTGCGGGCACTATTAGTATACTATGCATGAGGCTTGCAACTTGTAAGATATAATTTACATAACACATATGCTTTATTACTACTGTTGACAAAATTGTTTCTTGTTTTCAAAATCAAAGCTCTAGCACAAATATAGCAATCAATGCTTCCCTCTGCGAAGGGCCTTTCTTTTACTTTTATGTTGAGTCTGTTCACCTATCTCTTTCCACCTCAAAAAGCAAACACTTGTGTGAACTGTGCATTGATTCCTACATACTTGCATATTGCACTTGTTATGTTACTTTACATTGACAATATCCATGAGATATACATGTTATAAGTTGAAAGCAACCGCTGAAACTTAATCTTCCTTTGTGTTGCTTCAATACCTTTACTTTGATTTATTGCCTTATGAGTTAACTCTTATGCAAGACTTATTGATGCTTGTCTTTAAAGTACTATTCATGAAAAGTCTTTGCTTTGTGATTCATTTGTTTACTCATGTCATTATCATTGTCTTGATCGCTGCATTCATTACATATGCTTACAATAGTATGATCAAGATTATGTTGGTAGCATGTCACTTAAGAAATTATCATTGTTATCGTTTACCTACTCGAGGGCGAGTAGGAACTAAGCTTGGGGATGCTTGATACGTCTCCGACGTATCGATAATTTCTTATGTTCCATGCCACATTATTGATGATATCTACATGTTTTATACACATTATATGTCATTATTATGCGTTTTCCGGAACTAACCTATTGACGAGATGCCGAAGGGCCGATTCTTTGTTTCTAGCTGTTTTTGGTTTCAGAAATCCTAGCAAGGAAATATTCTCGGAATCGGACGAAATCAACGCCTAGCATCTTAGGATCACGCGAAGCTTCCAGAACACCCGAGAGAGGCCATAGGGGGGCCACTGGGCCACCAGACGCCAGGGTGGCGCGGCCCAGGCCTTGGCCGCGCCCCCCTAGTGTGTCACCGCCTCGTCGACCCTCCGACTCCGCCTCTTCGCCTATATAAAGGTCCCTGACCTAAAACACGATACGGAAAAGCCACGGTACGAGAAACCTTCCAGAGCCGCCGCCATCGCGAAGCCAAGATCTGGGGGACAGGAGTCTCTGTTCCGGCACGCCGCCGGGACGGGGAAGTGCCCCGGAAGGCTTCTCCATCGACACCACCGCCATCTTCATCAACGCTGCTTGTCTCCCATGAGGAGGGAGTAGTTCTCCATCGAGGCTAAGGGCTGTACCGGTAGCTATGTGGTTAATCTCTCTCCTATGTGCTTCAATACAATAATCTCATGAGCTGCCTTACATGATTGAGATTCATATGATGATGCTTGTAATCTAGATGTCATTATGCTAGTCAAGTGGGTTTTACTTATGTGATCTCCGGAGACTCCTTGTCCCACGTGTGTAAAGGTGACGAGTGTGTGCACCGTGTGGGTCTCTTAGGCTATATTTCACAGAATACTTATTCACTATTATGAATGGTATAGTGAAGTGCTTATTTATATCTCTTTATGATTGCAATGTGTTTTGTATCACAATATATCTGTGTGCTACTCTAGTGATGTTATTAAAGTAGTTTATTCCTCCTGCATGGTGTAATGGTGACAGTGTGTGCATCGTGTAGTACTTGGCGTAGGCTATGATTGTGATCTCTTGTAGATTATGAAGTTAACTATTGCTATGATGGTATTGATGTGATCTATTCCTCCTTTCTTAGTGTGAAGGTGACGAGTGTGCATGCTATGTTAGTACTTGGTTTGGTTATGTTGATCTCGTTATGCACTCTAAGGTTATTTAAATATGAACATTGAATATTGTGGAGCTTGTTAACTCCGGCATTGAGGGTTCGTGTAATCCTACACATTTAGTGGTGTTCATCATCCAATAAGAGGGTGTAGAGTCTAGCATCTATTTATTTATTCTGTTATGTGATCAATGTTGAGAGTGTCGACTAGTGAAAGTATGATCCCTAGGCCTTGTTCCTAAATACTGCTATCGCTGCTTGTTTACTGTTTTACTGCATCTTTACTTCCTGCAATATTAGTACCATCAACTGCACGCCAGCAGTTTGTAAATGGAAAAATATCATACCCATCGGATAGAGCGAGTATGGGTATGTGATGGTAGAACCTATACCCACATACCCATTTACCCATCTAAACTTAACTAGTGGGTCATTGTGATATTCTAAATTACTTAATTTCCCATAATCTCGCCTTCATGTTGCTAGGCTGAACCTCACGCTTTTCGGTCTCACATTCTCTATTAGGTTAGTGAGGATTAGACCCCTATTTAGGATAGGTTGACATTCTATCATATTTTTTGATCAATTTGATCTGTTGTAAGCATGGGTATTTTTTACCCGCGGGTACCTATTTACCCTGTCGGGTGACGGGTATGGGAAAAATTTGTACCCATTGACAGGTAGGGGCCCTGGCAATTAGGGCTAGCCCATACAGTTCGTACGCGATGGATCGACCTGACGTGTGGGGTGGACGGCATTCACTTGGAGCTGTCGCGATTGACCGGACGGACGGACGGCCAGGGTCACAGAACACAGATCCATGCATGCATGTGAAGGCTGCAGTCTGCGAACGTCCGTGCCAAGTGCGAACGCGGCGCGCGTGGGTTTCGCGCCTAGCTTCCCGCGCAAGCGACGAGCTCCGGCGTACAGTTCCGAGATGGCGCGCGCGTGCATGGCAGATGCCATTTCAGGGAGATCGGCTGGGCCGCGGTCCGATGTCTTGTCGATAGAGTGCGGAAACATGGCCGGTGTGCGCGCGCGCGCCCGGCGTCGCTCGGCGACAGGCACGCCGCGGTGACCATTCTGTCTCCTCCATTCCGATCGGCGGGGACCGAAGCCACCCTGACGCGCCCCCTGGTCCTGCTCTTCTTAACTCGCCTTGGTCCTGCTCCTGCCCAATTTGCGCTTATTTACATCAGGCATGCCACTCCTCGACGGGAAGAAGGGAGAAGGAGAAAGCTCGTCGCCGGCCCTTGTCCGCGCGCGTGTGAACGACGGCGCACCCAAATTTCCGCGCGTAGCCACAAAACCTGACTGCCGGCCCGCGACCGCAGCACATGGCCGGAGGCTCCCGGCGTCGCACGTCTTCAACGACCGTAGTACTCGATCGTGTGAAGCAAACAAAAACTGCAGAGCTTGGACTTTGCTCCGTCGCCACATGCATGTCGACGATGGATGAATGGCGGCTGGCTAGCACATCTTTCTGCGCACTGTAGAGTGGAGCCAGGGCGTGCTGAAATACCGGCCACGGCACGCGGATTCCGGCAAAGCTGCGATCGCGATCATGGATGTAGTACAGGGCTACAGACTACACTATGTACTCCGGCCAGCACGCGTGCTACGGCTGAAAACGCCCCAGTCTAGGCTCCAGTTTGATCAGCGCAAACTAATGCACTTAGACTGATAAGAGCGTAATTAGTAAGAATTTCCAACTCCAGGCTGCTCCATGGAAAGAACTCCGTGCGCCCTAGCGTTTCTGCACCGCGATTTTCGGAGACCAAAGCCAAACCAAGCAATCACATGTACGGAGTACGTACAAATTATCATCGGCCCCAGCGACACGAGCTTTCCATATACTCTTGCTAGTTCTGCCAGACCGTAGACGCTAGTTCATCTTAGGCTGCAGCTACGCGGGAATCTTCAGACTTTTGCAGTCACAAGTCATCATGCCAGTACAAAAGCGGCATGCCCATATCACATGCGAAAACCTAGTTTTACTCATGCGGAAGTTGAGTATCTGCCAATCGCTCCCAGGCATTTCTGTCACCAAAAATTTGCGTCAGTTCGTGGACACAAAATTACTGCGTCTCGGGGTGTTCTCAGCGAGGAAGTTTATATCTGAGGGCCATCTCGAGCGGTCCAATGCATTTTCGATCGCTAAAAGTGATTGTCTACGTCAATGTAGGTTGGACAGCGGATACGAACCTAGTCCTGATTGACTCTTTCCCTCGGGTAGCTCCAGAGGCCCGACCATTTTGTCCACGCAGTCTAGGTATGTTTGAGTACAACAAATGCATCACAAAAAGGTAAATTCAAGAGACATTTAGGCCATTCAAATTGTGGCATCACTGGCTCAAATAACCAGTGCACCAGGTTGCCCCTCGTCACCGGCCCGAGTAGAAATTTGGACCCAAAAAGATACATTCAAACTCACTATAGGAAGTCTTTCGCACACCAAGTTCCGGCCAGCATACCGGGCAAGCAAATCGCCTTCAATGTTCTTCTACCAAAGAACACAACTCTCCTTCGCCAACATAGATCAAATGAATGGTGTCGACACCTCCATCATGTCCAGCTCCTTCATCACCGGCGGTGTTTCCAAGGCCACTGATGCTTGGGAAGCAATCATCGTCTTGCGGGTGCGATCATCATATGTCTCGTGCCATGCCCTCGCCAATGGATTGATGATGGACAATAAATCTGTGAAGATCTTCGTTTCCTCCGCCAGTTGAAATGCATCTGCAAGAGCGTTGGTGGGTCGTACCTCTCGTTTTAGTATGTCGATGACAAAGGGGACGCGCTCCTTGAATAGGCGATGGTGGTGCTCCCTTGAATGTGTCTGGTGCCAGTGTAGATGTCGCACCTGCCTTCGGATTGTGTGCCTCCGAGGCCGCCTCCACCTCGTTGTCCATGCGATGCCTTTTGCGGTCCGCCGTATGAAGATGGCACCGGTCGCGCTCGACCTGCCAATTTTTATGTGTCACGTCTGCCGACTTCACCTTCAACATTGCATTGTGCGGCTTGTCCGTCCTCATTGCCTGCCTCTTCGAAGGCATGTCGCCAAGGCAGTAGGGGAGGGCATGTTCTCGGGGGAAGAATAACGGAGTGGGAGGGGGAATTGGGGAATAGATAGGGTTTTGGGTTACGTGGTTGCCAGTCCGGACCGCGAGCGATATCTAGCTTACGTGGAATTGAGGGCCAGCGCCCCCACCAAGCCCTTGTGCGTAGGGGCTGATACATGGTTCTTGCCGTTTTTATTAGCCTCCAACATGTGCTAGGGAATTAGGGGGGTCGTGTGAGCTTAAAATCTAGTTGACACCCTCAATAGGCGGCCGGATCCCCACCTCCTCGATGCTTGGCGGAGCAGACGCGCGTGGGATGGGCGGCGGCGGCGTCGGCTGTCCCCTGGCGGACCGGTCGGCGCGGGTGGGGTGGGCGGCGCTGCGGTCTCCCTCTTCTCGTCGGCTTCCCGCAGCACTGCGGCAGGGGTTGGTGGTGGGCGGCGGCCAGACCCTCGGTCTGCGCCATGACATCCACCCCCGCCTCTCGTTGGTGCGTGGATGCGATCTCGGGCATCTTCCGCGACACGAGGGCGCCCGGGGCAGCAGCCTTGGGTTTGACGGAGGAGGTGGCCTCTTCTTCGCCGGAGAGGGTCGACCTGCGGTTGGTGGTGGTGGATTTTTGATCTATCATCGCCAGCCGGCGGTGAGATGGAGGTGCATGGAAGCCGGCGATGGTGTCGCCGGTGGAGGGTTGGGTTGGCCAGCCCGGGATGGTCGCCGACGTGGGGGTCCGGCCTGAATAAAGGCGGTGGTCCTAGGGCCTCTCTTGCGTGAAGAGGAGGACCTACCGGAGGCCTGGACTCGTGCTCTGGCCGGAGGGTTGAGTTCCGGAAGGCTCCGCCGACGAATGTAACAGTGCTTTGCCTGGAGTTTGCTGGATCAGAGGTATTCGGTCGTGCGCACCCATGCGTTTATTCCGACCGTTTGGTTACGGAGGGAGCGGCGCGAAGCTCTTTTTCTGTGTTGACATCAAGTGACTATGGATCCATGATGAAAGTCGGAAGAAGAGAATTTCATGAAGGCCGGATGGGAGGACTAGCTAAGGGAGGTTCAAGTCTCCGCGCTGTTGAGGGGCTTGCTTGGTGTCCGGGCTTCACAGCAGCGGTATGAAAGTGGGGGCGACAACACATGTGAAGCGCAGAGTCCTACCTTTCGGAGTGAAAACCCAAGGTCTGGCCTTAACCGGTTGTGCCCGGCGGTGACCTTGGTGGAGGCATTGTTTTGAGAGTAGGGACTATCTTCAGGGTGAAAACCTAAGATCTTTGATCGGGCGACGACGGTGTTGGAGCACTGTTCCCTTCTTGGAGGCATCGTTTTTTGGAGAGTCTGCAATTCAGGTGTTGTCATGGTGGTGGATGTATTGCTGTTGTTAGGTTCGTGATACTGTAGCGGGACTTTTGTTTCTTAGTTTTCTTTTCATTTTTTTGGTTGTGTGCATCCGTAGTGCCATTAGGGTGGTGCGTTGTTGCAGAGGCTGGGTGTAATTGGTATCTCTCGATATTAATATATTCCCTTTATCGAAAAAAAAAAATGAAGTGTCCATGCCGCACACTATCTATAGCTAGGGACCTAGGGTGGTAAGGTGGGATTTCACTTAAATTGTTTATTCTTTTCTAGTTTAAATTTAGTGTCAAAATTTATACTACAAAAAAATAAAATGCACTACAAATTGGATTTAGGTGGGATTTCACCTGACATCCTATCCATAGCATGCAAGGGGAAATGAAGGAGACTTCAAAATGGGAAAGGCCATGGTTCCCATCCAGTAATGCAATCAATTTGGCAGCACGAACTGGGTTAGAGTGGCCTCACGCTAGCTTAATTAGCTTTGGTCATCATCAAGGAAGAAAGAGAGAGATCGACACGACACGACACGACACGCACACCATCGGCGATCCACCTGACCTGGTGCCGCAGCTTGCGACTCTGCTCATAATATCTCGGCCCCGATAAAAGCTGCACGCTCGCTTGTCTCAACGTGGAGCCGAACCACATTAAATGCGCATGCACGCGCACGGCCCATCGCCCAGTCTCGGCAGCCGCCTGTCCAATCGCCTCGTCAGCAACTTCAATGCGTGGCTCTGCGCGCACACCCACCGGATCACTTCTGCACGCCACCAGAGGCCGCCGCGCCACGGGATCTACCCGGATCAGGCTAGCTACACCGCCTACACCAACCACGGACCAAATAAGGAGCATCCAGCGGCCGATCTAAATGGTTCTCGGATATCCGAAACATTTCGCGCAGACAATCGTTTCAAAGAGGAGGAACAAATATTGATTGGCTGCCCACGCTTTAGCGACGCGATCCAAATAAACCCATCCGTCTAGCTCGACTCATCGACCTATGAAATTTAGAAAACCGTTGCATTGACACGGATAGCGTGCGTGCCGCGGGTCTGCTTGAAAGCCACCCGACGACAGAAGGTTGACCGGCGCCAGTCTTTAGCAATCAAGACCTTCATTGACGACTGCGGACTCCGCCTCAATTCCTGTGTCGGTGACCAGGCATTTTACAAAGGTGGGAAACATCAAAGGTGGACAGAGGTGGTGCCAGCGGCAATCTGGCAGGGTGGGAGGGGAGAGCGACGAAATGCGGTTATTTTCCTGTGAGGTCACCGACATCGCTTGCCCACGCCATTTTCAGATCCGTTTGAAGCCCCGGTTCGTTCATTAGAGCATGCGAGCTTCGGATTAGAAACATGCTTTTGTCAACCAAAATAAGGCTTTGGGGAAGAGGAGTGGTTTTTTTTTAATCAACACCCCAAACCGTTTGGAAGGCCTTAGAGGAGATCGAGTGAAAGAGTTACTGACCATTTGTTGGAGCGATGAAAGAGTTCTAAGCAGAGTGCGCATTTTTGGAAATATGTACTCCTAAATTTGACTAAACTTACTCTGTTATCAACTTACACAGTTAACCGACCACCAATTACAGAAATTTTAGAAGGGGTGGGTTTTCTTTATACTTTTCAGTTGAAAATTGTGATTTTTGCCTAAGCTATATATTTTTAAATTTGGGTATGGAAAATTGGTACACACATATACATACATGTGTCGTCTACACGAAACTTATTATTTTTATTTTTTGGAGCCTTAGAAATACGAATTGTAGAACCGGAAAGTTATAGGATCATGAGTATCCGTCTCCCACTACATATTTTTGTTCTACCCATGGTTATGCATGGAACAAGAAACTGTGCCTAAGTGGAAAAACTGTACCTAATGGTCTTTGCCTGGATTCAACAATATGCCTAGTCCAAAACGGCTAGGAAAAGACCACGTGAAGCTACGTAAACTTCTGCGAGAAGGGACCTAAAAAACATCCACAACGTCGGCGGCAAGAAAAATCCACATACAATGAGCTGATCAACTTGTGTTTTTTTTTTTTTGAAACCCAAGAAAAATCCACATGCAAAAGCTTTGCTTGTTCATTGATTAAGAAGAAGTTGTCTAGTTAATTACAAAAAAACTAGACGAAAATCGGGCTGATCAACTTGTGTGGTCTAGCAGATTGTTAGGCAAATGAAAATGCTCTCTTCGTGTTATAAAAGTTGTTTGAGATTTATCATTTCATATCTAAACACTCCGTACATCTAATTTTTTTTAAAAAAATTGATAACTTCGTAGAAAAGAGGGAGTAGAACAGACCGGCTCCCAGCTCCCAAGGTCACGCAGTTGTTTAGTTATGGGGCTACACTAAAATGTTGGAATCTTCCTTGTCAACTAAACAAATGTTCTCTTAAAATAAGCAGATAGCGACAAGCTTGGTCTGCAGCATAAAATAGGCGAAACTCCGGACCGGGCGTGCTCTCTAAGCGTATCATCTGCCACTGACATGTGGACCATAGACAAATTTGTCCCACATCTCGGCGTCAAACCCTGGCCGCGTCAAGAGGAATTATAAATGGACAGAAACAGTTCATTAAGATAAGAAAAACTATGACAATGGTAATCTAAGCGGCCAAAACCAATGAGTGGTTAAGTGGACTAAGCCATTTAATAATTAGGAGGAGTAGACCTGATGGGATTGTAAAGACTAGCAGATGGTGCCAAACTGCCAATGGCATTAATCAGTGGGTGTGATGATGGTGAAGTAAAAGTTCTGCAAGAAGAAACACAGGCCGGCTTTTTGGTACGTCTGTCTAGACCTATCATCTTGAATCTTGATCAGCTATGTGGCATGCAATGCAATCATGCAGCGCAAAGGAGGCATTTTATAAAACGGCCTACGGTTGTTTAAATTTTCAACCTGTCAAACTGCATCTGTTTTAGCATGGAGAAAATTAATTAGATAAGCCCTTTTGAGATATTATGAGAACAACTCACAAGAGTGTACGCTCCTAGGTAAAAGAAATAACATCTCTATTTAAAAACTTGAAAATGCAGACATGTACAGTACAAGCTCATTGTATATAAACGCCCTTTGCTGGAGCGCTGCCGCGCCGTATAAATGCATTTTTTGGGTGTGTGCCTAGTATTTGGCCTCGGTTGAAGATGCTCTTAGACCTGCAAGATAACCGTTTTTTCTACATACTTAGAACACCATTTCAAACATGATCCCCAATAAAAGTTTAAACAATCATTTACCAAGGACTGTCATGTTTTTGGTGTCAAGATCTTGAATCTCGAGGGCACATTGATCTTTTGAACAACAAATAACACACGATTTGGCTAGGCGACACTTTCTTTTTGTTTCACCTTGTTGCCACTTTGCAAACAACATGCAAAGTAATCAATCGTTCTTCCAATTCATACTACCTACGATCTTTCCCTCCTTAGAGGATCTAGCAGTAAGGACACCCTTTCGACACTTCAACGATAAGACATAAGATCACTATAATTGAAGAACAGTTGTTCAGGAACTGTCGTCACCCCCCCCCCTCCCCCGAGGACAGATGTTCACCTTTCAAATTACTTAGGTGTTTCTATAATCTTTCTTCCATATGTTCTCACTCCGCATTTTGAAGCTTCAGGTTATGAGTCGGAGTTCCCCAAATCCCAAGTACTATCTCCATTCCGAAATGTATTTTTTTTAGAAAGCTAGATTAGATTTTTAACAAATATACGGAACTGTCCTTTCCCGTATCCGAAATACCCTGTTTTTTTATTTTTTCCAAGCGATCTACCCCTCAGGGGATCGATATCAGGAGATAACGAAAAACAGCAGTAGTTCTCAACAAATGAAAAGAAAGGGGAGGAAGCGCCGCCTAATGCTAGCGTTCTTTAGAGATCCGAAATACCCTGTACACTACGGTTCAGCTTCGTAGGATTTTCGCCAAAGCAGAATATGCTTGTAGAAGTGGATTTGCAAAAAAGTTTTCTCAAAAGAGCAAAGCAGTCTTTACACGTATCCGTCTATGTCGGTCCTTTGTAGTAGTTTGAACGAGAGGTGCGTCAGCTTTGTTTTCCGTGGCGGCGCATGTCATTTTCCCTCTGTGCGCGAGAACGAGGTTGTGTTGTTTTCTTCAGCTGACAAACTTCTTCAGAGGATGCGAGCGTTGCAACTGAATGGTCGTTTTCCCGTGTTCCTTCTATCTTTAAAAAAGGTGAGCATGATTGTTCATTGATCGGGTTAAGCGTCTCGAGTACTCAACCATAGGATGATAATATCGTCGTTATGATCTCACTCTTTCTACCCAAACATTCAAGATTTAGATTGACAGCAAAACGACCGTACATCGTAGCACATTAGCACCTTAAAATCTTGCACGCAACAGTTTTTGTTGAGCGAAAGTGTGGCATTGCCGTGCTATTATCCAGGTTGGGCATCCATGCCCCAGCATCCAGATGCGCGAGGACTCTCGACTCATCAAGGATAGAAGTTAGCAACAATTCCTTTGGACGGTCATATGCATATCCAAGATCCGATGGCTTTGCATCCAGATGTCTCTCTGACCAATAGATACCTGCTCCTCCTCAATACTGCGAGTGTAAGCAATGTCTCCGCCGGTCCTAATTATTGGCGCTGTCCCGCTGATGGTCCATCAGCTAATGCGATCCTGACTGTTCCCTCTGTTTCTTGTTTTCTTGCTGATTATGTGTGGTACTGTGGGAGCAACAGCATCTATTACAGAGTTGAGGGCACAATTTACCTCTAGGGCTTCTTCAGTGTGGTTATTCATTTTGATTCGCACGGACTAGAGGTCAGAAAAACTAGCCCATCGGCTCAATGCAGAAGGTTAGAGGTGCCCTGCCGACCTAGCGCCCTTCCAAATTTACCATGGAAATGTGTCATCCCCAACGCATCGCAGACCGTCCACGTGTTCCCCCTCTTCCGCTCCAGGCTGGCTAGTTCATTAACACAGAAAATAGCTATGGATTTCTCATTAATATTTAGTCAAAATGATCCATCTTTTTACAGAGGGTCGTCGTCGCACGCCCTACCATAGCCGGGCTACTCGGAGCCACACGCCCTACTAGACGTTGGCATGGCCAACACCATTGGGGCCCTAGCACGAGACCCAAATCTCGCGCTCCTGCTTCTTCACGGCGGGACTCCCTCTCATCGCGACGACGATCGAACCTGGACACAGACATGATCTTCATCTTGTCACGCTCACGGTGGCCTCGCTCCCTCTCCTCTGCCTTGTGACGCACTTAGGCCTCTGTCTTTCGACACGCGGGAACTCGTCAGACCGTTAGTTGAAGGGACACCCCGACATTGATCATCTCGACGTCCATGACACTGGGGAACAAATGAATGCGCCGGCCTGCTAGATCTACACCCGACATAGACGAATAAGAGGGCGGGTAGGACCGATTTTCTATCCATGACTATCAAAATTGTCAGGTTCAAAGTGGGATGGGATCGCCTCTTACCTAGTTTTTTTTAAGAATACGCAAGATGCATTTCTTCTATATTAAATAGAAAAGGAGAACTTTATAAAAGCCATCGAATGGCGACCACTTCACGCACCCCCCCCCCTCAAAGCCTCACCCATGCCCATCGGCTTACAACGCACCTCCACACAACCACACAACGAGAGCTCACATTGCCCAACCTCGAGTCGCAATGGCGAAGAAACGGGGCATAGAGCAACAAAGCTGGGCCACTACCAAAACCAGGAGCCTAACTACCACGACCCTAAACCTAGATTGCACCGGTCAACATACCGTCCACCTCATAGTGCCAAGAACAAGTTGGCCAGTGATCGGTAGAACCCGATACGCTTGGAGAAAGGAGACGTCCAAGAAACTCCGACAAGGAGTACATTACAACCTTGAGACTCATGTTATAAGTAGTACTGTAGTAGCCACCTGTAACTACCCTCCGGGACTCGACGAGCAACCCACACAGCGCCTACAAGGAGGGAACGACCCCATGGTGCCGTCGCCTGATCCGAAATGTCGGATCTAGAGTTTCTCATGGCGCTTGGGGTGGGTAACGCGATTGCATCCATGACAACGCCCCAAGGATGAGACGGTGCATGCAGACGTCCTCGTTGTCAGCAAAGTGTTGAGCTTTTGCCCTGGCCCAAACGCCAGTCCAAAGTTCCATCGAGGAGGGCAAAACCCGAGCTGCCACACCGAGAAACTAGCCGTACCTCGTCGTCGACAAACAGGAGGGCATTGACCACCATCCCACCTTGTCCACCACCGACGACCTGCGCATATGTAGGCCGCCGTCGATTCTCCACCGCAGTCGACAGCGGCTACCCGATGTTGCCTAGCCGCCCCTTTGCTCGGCGCTGGCTCCATTGTGCAAGCTGCCACGCACCTAAATCCTTTGGCCCGCCAAAGCCCATAGGCGGCGCGGTTTTTCACCCTTTGGGAGCGACTCTAGAGGAATTTTTTTCCTATCCTTAGAGCATCTCCAGTCGCGTCCCCCAAATGGATTTGGGGCGCATCGGACGAAAAAACGTTCCCAGCCGCGTCCCCCAAAGCCTCTTATTGTCTGGCGCGGCCCGATACGGTGTTCGGCGCCCCGAGCCCGTCCCCGCCCCACATGGGACGCTCCGGGCACGCCGGACACAACGAAATGCGAGGCGAAGAGACGCGGGCCCGACGCGTTAGCAACACATTCAAGTTTGATCCTAACCGTCGCCTACCTCGCGACGGAAGTTATTGGCGCACAGTGAAGCGTCGCAGCTTTGCCTTAATGGCGACGGAGGGGCAAGCGAGACGTCTCGTCGGTGCTGTGCAGCCTCCACGCGTTGCCGGTGTTCGCACGCCACCGCGCATTCCTGCGCTTTCTTCCCGCCGCTTCTGGTATGGGAGGAGGCGACGCTGGCGGACACCATAGCGTCGCCACCACTCAATGGCGCAAGGGGATCGAGCAGCGGCGGCAGGAGGCGGTGCTGGCGGCAACGGAGGCGGCCCAGGGGGCGCGGGCGGATGCGTTGGTGGCACAACTGGAGGCGCAAATGGAGGAGGAGGAGGAGGGGGCAGACAATAACGACGGGCCACACCCGGACGAGGTGTCGGATCAGCAACGAGCGCTCGTCGAATCCTTCGAGTCGGAGAGGAAGCTCCAAGACGACGCCCGTGCCCGCTAAGACGCGCAGATTCGCCGCGTCGTCGAGCTCTCCCTCCAGGCGGCGCAGCAGGGGAGCGCAGGCGACGATGCACTGATGGAGCAGCGGCGTCTGATCACCGCCCTATGCATGGAGAGGCGGCGCACACAACAGGAGTTGCGGCGGAGAAGACGCGACGACGGGGCGGGGCAGTCGAATGCACCGTCGGGCGACCAGCAGGCTAGGGTTTAGATGAAATCTAGCCGTTTTCATTCAAACTTTGTAATACATAATTAAATTTGAGTGAAAACATTTATTTTCGTTTACTTATATTTATTTGGGGCAGTGTTTGGGGGACGGGAGTGGGGAGCGACGTCTCCAAACGCGGCACGAACGAAACACGTCACCTAAACGTTTGATCCGGCGTTGTTGGGATGCTTTGAGGGACGCGGCTGGAGATGCTCTTGGCTAGTTTTTGAAATGTGAGGGCATCTCCAACGCGGGGACGCAAAACGTCCATGTGCGTCCGTTTTGGTTAAAACCTGTCCCAACGCGCGGACCCAAATGCAAAACGGACGGTCCGTGAGGTCCGGCACGACCCAAAACTGACACAAATTTGGGAGGCTTTTGCGTCCTCCCGGACGACTGCGGGCAACTCTGGACATCCGTTTTATCCGCCCGACCCCACATCTTCTCTCTCCTCTCTCTTCTTTTTCCCATGGAGATGGCCGAAATAGCCACCGGAGTTTGGCCGGCCTGACCAACTGCCGCCGTTGCACAGGCATGGCGTACCCCGGCGCCGACTCCTCCACTTTTTTCACTCATGCCGGAAGTCGCTGCTCCCAAAAAGAGCTCCGGCGACAAACCTCGCCGACGACGACGCGCAAGGCAACGACCAAGGGCGCGGTCATGGGCGGAGCTCGCCGCGAGCACGGGCGCGGGAACGGACGCCGGCCGCTTGCCACGCCGCCGTGGGCGGAGCTCGCCGCGACGGAGTGCGGGCACGGGCGCCGACCGCGCGAGCCACGGGCGAGGGCGGAGCTCGCCGCGACGGGCGCGAGCACGGGCGGGGGCGGAGCTCGCCGCGACGAGCACGCGAGCGGGCGGGCACGGGCGGGGACGGCGCCAGCCGCGTCGGCCACGGGCGGGGGCGGAGCTCGCCGCGACGGGCACGGGCGCGGGCGCTGGCGGGCAAGGGCGGGGCCGAAGCTGGCCGTGCGCGCACGGGCGGGGGCTCTCTGGCCGCGCGGGAGCTTGCGTCCTGGCCGCGCGGGAGCTCGCCGTCTTGGCCGCGCGGGGCGCCTATCTGGCCGCACCTCTCTGGCTGCGGGCGAGGGCGCCTATCTGGCCGGTGGAGATGCCCGGGGCGGGGGCGGGCGCGGAAGTCGCCGGGCCGGGGCGAGCCACGGGCGTTGGCGTGCGCGCCTCGACGCCGGCCGCTCGTCACGCCGTTGGAGCCGGCCGCCCCGCGCTGCAGCAGCTTCGCCTACGTCGCTACAGAGCCGTGCGCCATTGCAGCTCCGCCGGGGCGCCCCTCCACCTCTCTTCCAGCGCACAAGCTCCAACCAGCGGAGCGGACGGGCAGCAGCCTCCATCCAGCCATCCAGGCGACGGGGACCGAGGCGAGGACCGACGGAGCTGTGCTTGGCAACTAGTACTAGTTGGGAAGAAGAACAAGGAACAATAATTTGGGTCGCAACAGCGTTGGGGAATAAAATGCGTCATGACCATCCGTGCGTATCCGCGTGTCCGGGAGACGACCCAAACGGACGTCCAGATGCGTCCATTTGGGTCGCCCGGTTGGAGATGCCCTGACATTGCAACTTCACTAAAGAAGTTTTAACATAGGACGAGGGGCAAAAACTGAACTTGAGGGATTAGTTCTGAAAACAAGGCGAGTTGGATCACGCTTGCCCGAAATACGCGTTCGTCGACACCTGGGCAATACAGGGTTTGCTTCAGCTCACATCCATCGGCCGCAAAACTTGGGCAGAAACTCCCGAAATCAGATGTAAGCAGACTGCAATCAAAGCAGACAGAGACAGCTCCTTGCCTGATCCTTCTCCCTTTTTTCCTTTTTTTTTCCGTCCATCCAAAATAAACCCAGCGACTGTAGTAGGAGTAGGAAGGAGGGAAGAAAAAAAAGAGAAGGCCGCAAAAGTCCAAGGGAATATTAGGAGGCGCGCAAGACGACAAAGGCGCCTGCGAAGCTCGGCGCCCCGCTTGAGTCCACTAGCCGAGCCAGATGCCAACCTCTTCTCCCACGTGTACGACAGCGATCCCCTCCGCGTCGCCGTCGTCACCGCCCGGCCGCCGATGGAGGTGGGTAACCTCACCGGCGTCGTCAGCCACTCTCTTCCCCAACTTAATGCACCGCTCTTCCCTACCTCTCCTTCCTCTTTTTTATACTCTACTCGGCCGGCTCGGCTCGGTCTGCTCCTCCCACCATTCTCATTCTCATCACCACACGCCACGCCCACGAGCAGCCGCCCGCCTGACCTCCGTCGCCTCTCCGCGACCGGTGGTTGCCGCGCCCGCGACTGGCCGGTAGCTCCACAGCGTCCACGTACATCGCCTCCCACGTCCGATTGCGCGCGCTTTTATGCTCCAGGCAGCTCCCTTCTTGGACTCTTCTTCCAGTAGTAGCAGCAGCTGCCCCACCGCAAGGCCTTCCAGCAGAAGCAAGATTACGGTATGGAGGTGGAGACATCGTCCGAGCGCGGCGTCTCATCTTCCGCCGCGGCGCCGCCGCCGCAGCTGCCGCCGCCCGGCCCGCCCGCCAAGAAGAAGCGCGCCCTGCCCGGCATGCCAGGTGACTATTCTAACCTACGATTGACCAAAACCGCGCGATTAATTTACCTAGTCAATCGACAAGTGTTGCTTCCTCCCATGAGGGCGATCGATAGATCGATCGATGGCAAGTATGCTTCATGTCTCCTCCCCCGCTGCGCAACGCAGATCCCGACGCGGAGGTGATCGCGCTGTCGCCCAAGACGCTGATGGCGACGAACCGGTTCGTGTGCGAGATCTGCAGCAAGGGCTTCCAGCGGGACCAGAACCTGCAGCTGCACCGCCGCGGCCACAACCTGCCCTGGAAGCTCCGGCAGCGGAGCGGCAAGGAGGTGCGCAAGCGCGTCTACGTCTGCCCCGAGCCCACCTGCGTGCACCACGACAGGTCCCGCGCGCTCGGCGACCTCACGGGCATCAAGAAGCACTTCTGCCGCAAGCACGGCGAGAAGAAGTGGAAGTGCGAAAAGTGCGCCAAGAAGTACGCCGTGCAGTCCGACTGGAAGGCGCACGCCAAGACCTGCGGCTCCAGGGAGTACAGATGCGACTGCGGCACGCTCTTCTCAAGGTCCGTTCGTCCGACCCTTCTTCCTCGCCGCCACAAATAGCTTCGGTTTCCGTCACGAATTTCTAATGGTGGTGCTGACTCACTCGTGCAGGCGGGACAGCTTCATCACCCACCGCGCCTTCTGCGACGCGCTGGCCGAGGACGCCAAGGCGCGCGCCCCGCCGGCGGAGGACGGAACCTCGGCGGCTGGTGCCCCGCTGGCGCTACCACCGCCGCCGCAGCAAGCGCCACTACTCGCCGCACCGGTGCCGCTGCAGCAGCTGCCGCCACCGCCGGCCCCGGCGCCCGCGCCGCAACAGGAGGACAACCAAGGTGAGTAGTAATGGTCAACGCAATACTATTCGCCCGTCCATGTTAGCTGCTCTCCATCCCTATCTATGGTCAAACTCGACAGTACTGCTAGCTAGTACCACTTCTTTGACGCTTGCGCTATTTTGGATTGTTACGGTCTTGTCTGTAAAACTGTGAACTCGTGGAGACACTTGGGACAAATTACAGTCATACTTACAGTGTCTGATTTTTGTCTACAACTCTGAGAGCTTCCAAAAACAAATTGCTTTTGTCCGAGAGCTGCGACCAAGTTCTTCCTCGCGCGCATCTCGATATCCATTATTTTACGCACGCGTTAGATTACAAATTTACAATATACATCAGGATACTGCGAGATTCAATCTTTGGACTTTGGGGGATTTGTTGCTAGTTTCTTTTTAGGATCGTGCAAAGGTCGTTTCTGAGAGCTTTGATCTAGGCACTTTCTGATGTAATCCCAGTTGGAGTGAGTGGAGAGCCTTTTTGGAATCCGAATCATCGGCCGAGAAAGTTTGTCCACGAGAAAGGCCCGCATCATGACTTGGCCTCCCCCCTCTCGTTGCTTTCCGCGTCTGTCTTTACTGCACGAGCTTTACTATCATTAATCTACTCGCTGTAATCTGAATCTAGCTCCTGATTTGCTGACACTTCGCGGTTCATGCAGAGCGGGAGATCGTCGCCGCGCCCGACCCCGTCGTCCAGTACACGCCGCCGGCGCCGGCGCAGATGATGCAGTCGCCGCCGTCGGTCAACGGCGCCAACGTCAGTGCCAGCACCAGCAGCGTGTCGGCCAACTCGCAGAGCCTCCTCGGCAGCATGTTCGCGCCCTCCTCCGTCGCGCAGGCGCCGCAGTACCACCCGGAGCGCGCCAAGCCCGCGCCGCTATGCCTCGCGACGGACGCCTCCTCCTCGCTCTTCTCCGCCCCTGCATCAGCCGACCGGCAGCAGCATCTCGCGCCGCCGCCGTCCCCGTCACCGCACATGTCCGCCACGGCGCTGCTCCAGAAGGCCGCGCAGATGGGCGCCACCTCCTCCAGCTCCTCCTTCCTCCGCGGGCTGGGCCTCGACGTGTCGTCGTCGTCCCAGGCGTCCACGTCGTCTGGCCAGCCACAGCAGCTCCACGGCCATCAAGGAGGAGCCATGCAGGTGCCCTTCTCGGATGGTTTGCAATGGCCGCCGCGGATGGAGCCTGAGCCGGCGCCGATGATGTCGGCCGGGCTAGGCCTCGCGCTACCGTACGACTCGACCGGAGGCCCGGCCGGCTTCCCGGAGCTCATCATGGGTCAGTCGTCGATGTTTAGCGGCAAGCCGGCCACCGTGGATTTCCTGGGCCTGGGAATGAGCCCCACGGGCGCGACGGCCAGCAGGGGCTTTTCCGTGTTCATGCAACCCATGGGCGGTGCGGTGGGCATGGCCGGGAGTGGCACCGGCGCCGCGGAGACGTTCGGCGCTGCCCGTGGCACTCAGTCAAAGCCATGGGAGAGGAATCCGAGTAGCTCGCCAATCCTTTGACCACAAGTAACACGTACGTAGCAGCTGGAGTTACTGTGAAAGTGGAGAGGACGAGTAATTAGCAGCTGGAGTAGTTCTTCCAGATGTTCTTTTGTTTTTAGCTTAGCACGAAGTTACAACTTACAAGTATGTTACTGTACTTTTGTTTCTTTTGCTTAGCACGAAGCCTGCTCCTGAGACCTGAGTTCTTCATCAGTCTCTTTCTCTCTTCAGGGTCTTCTCTCTGTCGTCTTGCATTTGTTCTTCCTCGTTTGCTTCCTTGTTCTTGTCATCTTGCTGCCACCTGACTGGCCCCTGCATTTAGTCACGACAGTAAAGCAGATACATAAGTGGAATTAAATCTGGTGCCCACCTGCCTGCCTTCAGCTGGACGGGTTCTTGCGATGGGTGACCACGAGCATTCAAGCTACTACTACTACCTCAAATGATTTCCCAGCACTGGTCATCGATCAGATTGCGTACAATTCTCCCGCTCCTTGAAATTCATATTATTGCTAATTCTGTGGCGCCAGGTACATGCATGTGTTGGTGATTGACGCCTTAAAATAGGATATCTCACTCTCCCTGCTGATGCAGTCTTTCGGTGGGTGGTTGGATGCCTGCCTCCATCAACGGCCGACCTCATCTTTGTTTAGCTCTGCAGTTTGCAACATACGACCAAAGATAATTTCAGCATCTACAATATCATTGCGCTCTGTTGACAATGCTAACTTAAATCTATTGCTACCGGAAACGTAACTATGATTCTATGAGTCCATTTTAATATGATCTTGTGATTATTTGGACGTAATCTTCCTCGGTACAATGTAGAATGAAGCTAGCATAGGGAAGCAGATAAATGGATGGATTGAATGGGCAGTTCCACATCTTTTTATGGTGGACTATCCTTTTGACGGAGTATGAACTTGTTAAAGCTAATAATTGAAATTAATTTTATCAGCATTCAAACAGATTTCCGGGCTCAAAATAAACGTCCACCGGAGTGAATAATTTTGTTTCGGGGAGGTCGATCAAGGACAAGGGGGCTCTCTATTGCAAACTATATAGTTACGAGCAAGGCCGTTATCATATTAAGTATTTGGATATTTTTATAAATTTAAAAACACTCATAAATGCCGTATGAAAACAAGTTGAGGACTCTTGCAAAAAAAAATTAATCGGAAAGAGGAGCTACTATCCCTTGGTGAAAGATTAGTTTTCATAAATTCATTACTAAGTAATATGGTACTGCATATTATTTTTTCCAGTTATTTAAAAGAGTCTTATATAAATTGCTTATTTTTACCAAATTCTTTTAGCAAGGGATAGTGAGTAGGGATGACAATGGGTACCCATTACCCGCCTACCTGACGGGTAACAAACTCAATAAGAGTACAGGAATGAGACAAAAAATACACATGAGAATGTAAATGGGGAAATATTGTAGCCAACAGGTTGTGTGGGTACGGGTATGGAACTATAGAACTCATAGCCATGTACCCATGTAGTTGTCCAACATTTGACAAATGAGGCCTCTGTAATATTCTGAAGTACTTATTCCTCCTGAATCACGTAGCTAGGCAAAATCTCTCACTTCCTAGTCCCACAATCGCTGGTAGGTTAGTTAGTATCGATACACCCAGTCTCGTGACCGCTATAGTCCGTATATTCTTTACGTGGTCGTATCCCGATGTATTGTTATTTATGGGTAATTGTTGTTGTTTCGTGAGAATGCATGTGATGTTTGTAATATGATGTTGTTCATAAGTATGTATTTATGTATATAATGTATTGTTGTTTATAAATTATGGTTTCATATTGATTTTTATCACTATTTTTCTCGCAATTTCATGCATTGTAAACGCGGGTAAAAGTACACGCGTGCACCCATTTACCATGTTGGGTGACAGGTATGAGAAAATTTTATACCCATTGATGAATTGTGGGTACGGGTGATGGGTAAAATCGGAGTAGATCGATACGGGTATGCGCTGGCTCCATCCGTATTCATACTCTGCGGGTGTCATCCCTAATAGTGAGAAAAAGAAATATCGACCGGTAAAATGAAATGTGGTTTGTCGATCCAAAGGTGAAGGTGGGCTAGGAATTCATGACCTTGAGGTTAAAAATATGCCCCTCCTCGATACATAGGCTCAAAAGCATTGTCCCAGGCCTTTTCGAAACCGTGCGACTCTTATTTTTAGGCCAGTTTAATGGCGATGAAGAAACATTTTTTCCACTTTCGATTGTTTAATATTAAGTACATGCCAACAATTAGATTCTAGGAGGATAAGTGGTTAGATATAATACCACACTTCAGGATTAATATCCAGCTTTATACAATACTATAGGTCATAAGAGCGATACAGTCACTATGATTTCGGGGACTTTCCCTCCAAATGTCAGGTACTTATGAACAATATCATGTTATAATATCAGTCATCTAAATAGGTTCTACCTTATATTCCATCCAGTGTTGCGGTTATATTTGATAACTTGCTAGAGCTAGAGCACTTGCCATAAATCCGTAATATGGTTGCTTTGGATATGTAGAAATAAGTGAGAAACAACTTTTTCTCCTTGAAAATCATTTTATTGCTATTTCTGTGGCGCCAGGTACATGCATGTTTGGGTGGTTGATGCCTTCGGTATGATATTTCACTCCCTGGTGATGCAGTCTTGTGGTTGGCTGCGTGCCTCCATCAACGGCCGACCTGATCTTTCTTTAGCCCTGCAATTTGCATATGATCAAAGATAATTTCAGCATCTAGAATATCATAGTACTGTGTTGACAATGCTAACTTAAATATACTACGGGGTACTCTCAACATACCTACGAATCCAAGTTTTTAATATGACGTTGTAATTAGTTGGACGTCTTCTTCCAGTACAATGTAGAAGTAAGCTACCACAGGGAAGCAGATACTCCGCATCGGCCGGTCACGTTCACATGGAATAATTGGTGGTTAGAACAGTGGAATCTACGACCCCTGAAGTTTACGACACATGATTGTCATCATGTGGAACACTGCAATCAAGTTGACGAAGGGGAAAGAAAGAACACAAAAGATGGAGACGCATCCTACCTAAGGCTGTCTCTTGTTGCATGGAATTGTTAGTATCAGTAATAATGGGTGCACCGTGCACGGCTGCTAGTTCATTTGGTTGGATTTAATCTTCAGAACGGCAAGGTTACACCGTACAGAATAGTGTAAGGCAAGGTCACACCGTACCCTCTCATTAGGGTCTCCTTGCTCCGGTGGCGATCCAGTCGCTCCATGAGATCGGATTTATCCCGAACCTGAATCCAACCTGGAACTCCTCTAGCACCGTGATATGTCTTTCTGCTCTGCCATGTCTCTCCCGACTCTCTCGTGAGGTCAGGGTTTGGTGTCTACGATTGGATGGCGGAAAAAGGTGATGGTCCCTCCGTGGCGATGATGGGAGATAAATCGGAAATCGTTGACATGTTGAAACATCTCCGTGAGGATGAACTGGATGACGTGGTGATTGGTGCTGAAGAGATCAGTAGTATCGGAAGGATGCTCGTTGGTTGGCAATTGGTAAGGTTATCACAAGAAGATCTTTCAGTGTTGAAGCTTTGTTTGGGACATTGAAGGCAATCTGGAACTTCGCTCGAGAGTCGATCTGCTGAGAAGCTGGCGAGAAACTCTTCATCCTCCAGATGCACTGTCTAGGGGATTGGAAGAAAGTGGTACATCAAAGTCCATGGACCTTTAGGGGATGGGGTGTGTTTGTTATATTGTGATCCAAATTCATTCTAAATGGAGCCTAACTTCTGACGAGCGGAGCGATGCCACCGTCTATATATACCTCTTGTAAGCCGTTGGCTAGGGTTTATCAGATTATAAGATAATCCACGATGTTTGTAAACACTCCCCGATATAGTGAAGTTTTGCTAGCTGGCACCCGTGGGTTTTCCCCTCTGTGTTGCACGTTAAAATCTTGTGTCTCCGATGCGTTTTCCTTTTCGTTCTTTGTTATTTGCTTGTCACATTTATAACAGTGTTGATCCAACACTACGATGGTCTGGAAGACCCGGTGGCAGGCACGTCTGGTCCCAGATTCATGGTATCCCTGAACTGTATAGAAAAATCTGTTGTTGATGATCTTGCAAAGCGAGTGGGGAAACCTAAGGAGGTGCAGATGAATCCTAAGTTGTATTATGAATGAAATTATTAGAATCAGAGTGATGATCGACATATGAAAACCCCTCATGTGGTTTGTATTTCTCTCAATAACCAGCAAAAGGCAGGAAGAGGTCGGCTGTGAAGTATGAGAAGCTTCCGTTTTTCTATAAGCATTGTGGCCTCCTTGGCCATGCCCATGAAGAATGCGGTAATGGAGTTTAGGAGGAGAAGGATCTCTATTATGGATATTATGGATGCTGGATGTTTTCTACTCAACGTGCTAACGGGACAGCTGAACCACGACGTTTTGTGCCACGTGGCCACAACCATGGTGGATGGCCTGTAAGAGGCGAGATGACAACTTTCCCAAGGAGGAGAACCTATGGGGATGGTGCACTTGAGGATGATGACGATATGAACGCTACAACGTAAATCCCGTTAACAAAGGTACATCCCTATGTCAGCTGGACTATTGGGACAGTCTTTGTAGGAAGCCTCTGGGCAAACCCTATTTGTGGCTCATCCTGAAGCGGTCGTTGGAATTCAAACCTTTAAATGAGGTTATATATGGAGAGTTGGGAACGGTAATTCGATTAGCATTCGGTTATGTGTGGCTTGTTAATGGGCCAGCCCACGCGCCCGACCGGACTCTTCCAATTGAACGAAATGCTAGATTTTGGACCCTCTTTTAGGATGTTTCCGTGAAGATAATAGTTGGCCCTCATAGGTTCTGAGATCAGCCTCTATACTTGCTTAGCTAGCATGGCAAGATTGAACGAGTGACGATCACAAAAACCCATTCCTCCTCCCCTCTCCGGGAAGCACAATTTCCACCAAGAATACTAGTGCATCTTTTTTTTCCTTCGTCATGACCCCCCCCCCCCCCACCAAAATTGTGCAATTAAATATGTAATTTTTTTACACATATTCTTTGGAAAATAAAAAATAGACATTGCATAGACATGGATTGATTCTCCTTTCCTCCAATGGACAACTATTTTTTCTTTTCCTTTCAACCTTTTATCATTTGAATAATCCTCTCAACAAAAATGCATAAAACAATCACCTCTGTCAGCACCCACCAAAGTAGGAAGTCCCAAATATTTATCAAACCAAGCTTCAAGTTAATGTTGAGGGTATTGCAAATCTCAACTCTTGTCTCAACATTGTCTTAGGACTAAAATAGATGCTTGATTTAGCCACACTAACCATTTGTCCAGAATTAGCAGAGTATGTTTCCAGAGGTCTATCTAAAACCGGGCCTCAAAAGGTTAAAACGTTGAAGGCTAACTTGGCCCATATTCGCTGCACGCAACAAAATGCTAGGCCCAAATATCAAAACGGCCCATCGTCTGCCTTACTGTCCAGCGAAATATAGCCAAGAGTCCAGTTCATGTGCAAAACCCAGTTCTAGCTCTTTCCTCCCAATCTCCTCTTCTCCGCAGATCAAACGCCAAAACCCTAGCTACCCCGTCCCCCACGCCGGCGAGGACAGCCTCCGACCTCTCCGGCTCTCTGCGGCAGCGGAGGCGGCGCACGCCATGGACAGCGCCCTCGCCAGCGCGGCGGCGATCGCCGACCAGCGCCAGAAGATCGAGCAGTACCGCCACATCCTCGCCTCCGTCCTCTCCTCTTCCCCGCCGGACATCGCCCAGGCCAAGCGCTTCCTTAACCACAGTAACGCGCTCTCCCCGAACCCTAACCTCAGAGTTCTCGGTATTTCGTTTCTATTTGGGTCTCACGGTTTGGGATTGGTGCGAGCGCAGTGGTGTCGGACGAGGTGCCGCTCGTGGTGTCGCGGCAGCTGCTGCAGACCTTCGCGCAGGAGCTCGGGAAGCTGGAGCCGGACTCCCAGAAGGAGGTCGCCCACTACGCGCTCACGCAGATCCAGCCTCGCGTGGTCTCCTTTGAGGAGCAGGTACACACCTTTCCGTTCCTATCAGGCTAATCTCAACTGCCAGATTGCTCTGTACTAGTTGTAGTATGTTGTACTGCACAATCTGTAGAGATGCTATACAATGCCATGATATATTTGGGGAAATTGCTATCACAGCGCTTACCTTTTTTTGCAGTTGGCCAACATATCTACAAACTGAATGTTTTGAACTGACCAATTAGCTCCTAGTAGTACATACATTGCTTCTGCTGTAATGGGATTTTCTGTTGTTTTTGTGAGATTTGGCTTGGAATGGCCAATTTGGGTTCTGGCTGATTTTTCTCTGAGGGAGTATTGCTCGTTTATGCAGCCTCGGCCTAGATTGTGTACACAGGGACAAGTAGTGAGGATAATGTTCCGTGTCATTTGGATTTTCAGTTAGCATAGTCTTCACGGAAAATAGAGCTATAGTCAAGCTATGCCAGTCAATCAACTGCACGGCCATTAAAAGCCGTGTTAGTCTGTTAGCCATTATTAATAAGAAGACCTAACTCTAAAACAGCTTAGCGAATCCGTTAAGCTTATTAACCCATATGGCTAACTTATTTTGAGTATTCTCTCGATAGTTCGTTACTAAGCTGCAGCAGGATAACTATTAGTCCAGCACTCGAGGTTAATGCCCTGAAGCTCGTTAGGTTAATACGTTAACTTACATATGCCAAGCAAATGGTGGCAGGCAGAGACTACACTGGAAGGGGATATTTACCAAGCAAGTTAGTTCTTAGATGCTTGTCAGCCTATAATGTGTTATTGGCAGAAAATTCCCAGGCTAGGTTCACAATAATTGTTAATCCATTTGATTAAGTAGTCCAGGGAGGTAAATGCAGTGCTTCTGCTGTTGAGCGTTTCATGTTCTTATAAAGGAAGATACTTTTATGAGTGTCATCTTCTAGTGAATGTTCTGTCTTGTATGAGACCTTGGATGTGCATTGAACTATTATTCGATCTAGTGACCATTGAATTTCTAGGGATGCAGATAATTGATTGTATTGTAAAAGTTGGCAGTGCATATCTGGGCTGAGTTTTAGATCAAATCATTTTTTATTTTCGTGACCTTATTTCTACAGATTCTGCATATCATTTCTTCCTAGTTTTTGTTCATACTTCATAATCATGTATATGAGTAGAGATTGTAAATTTGCAATGCAATACATGCACTCACTTCTGACACTTGTTCCATGCTCATATGATGTGGAATTCTAAATATGTAGAGATAGCTTCATGAATCATGTCCCTCTGGTGCATTGCAATTCAGAAATCGAAATATCTATTAGTTACTTATTTAGTCTTCCTGTTTGGGTGCTCTTGTTGAAGTTGCAATTTGTACTGTCTTGTGTGTTTGAACTTTCTTATGCTACTGAAAACGATCCCTAAAATTAGCCGTTCTGGAGTAGTGTGATTTCTGTTTATTGCAATTATGGTAGTGTGATTTCTGTTATTGCAGTTATGGTAATTGTGTCATAGGTCTTAGCTATTCATTGCTAGGCAGTAGTCAGTAGTCACCATGAAAGTAAAGCAATGTGGAATAAGTGTTCTTTTAAACAAATATACCTAGTTTTGGAGGATTGTGTAGACCAAAGCTGGTTGATCTATGACCATGCTTGAAGAAGGTACGAAGAATGCTTACTGCTTGTCATCTTGTGGAAATAATTCATCCAGTGATTTTATATGGAAATGTTACAGCTATTTCAGAATCTGCATATAAAATGTTTATTATATAGTACAGATCTCTTGTTTGAGAATATGAATGTCTTATGTTTTTTTTCTCTATTACAGACAACTTATGCAGTACCTGTCTCTGTGTTCTGTAACTTCTCATTAACTCGTTTTGAGCAACTTCGTGTTTGACCCTTGTCTTATATAATGTAAAGAAATGCTGGAATATTCTTAATCAAGGATTTTGCTGTCTATCTAAATGCAGGTAGTAGTGATTAGAGAGAAGCTTGCAGAACTCTATGAATCCGAACAACAATGGTCGAGAGCAGCACAAATGCTTAGTGGCATTGACTTGGACTCGGGAATCAGGTAGGAACAAGCCTGTCTCTCAAAATATGTGAATGGATTTTTCTGTTAGTCAGGGAATTCTGACCATCTTCTAAAAATCAGGATGCTTGACGACACAAACAAATTATCCAAGTGTGTCCAGATTGCACGACTCTATTTGGAGGTTAGTGGTTTTCCTAGCTTTTATTGTCATTGCATTGTCAGCTGGACTAATGTAGTTCTTCCTTTTGTAGGATGATGATGCAGTGAATGCTGAAGCTTTTATTAACAAAGCCTCGTTTTTGGTCACAAACAGCAACCAGGAAGTTCTGAACTTACAATACAGGGTATGTTGATGCAGAAACAGTTTTAACAGTTTATCTGTCTACAACTGAGGACAATAACATTTATTTCATTTTTATTTTTTTATCTCTTATAGGTCTGCTATGCGAGAATTTTAGATCTAAAGCGTAAATTCTTGGAAGCTGCACTTCGATACTATGGTATCTCTCAAATTGAACAACGCCAAATTGGGGATGAGTAAGGCTTACTCCATCCTGCCGCATATGTTTTTTTTTCTCTTCTGCAACTTCTTAACTTTTATTTACGTATCTACCCTGCTTAAAATTATGTCTTGTATATGGTTGATTTGTTGTCTTGCTAGTCTAATTTCTGTTCAGCACCTTTAAGGCAAGTGTTTCAATATTTACTCATTGTACATAATAGTATGGCCCTACTCGATACATATATTAGATACTGCAGTTGGTTATGTTAGATTGATTTCGCAAGTCATGTTTGGAATTAATATTGCTTCTATATTTTGTTCTACAAAAAATCTTGATGGAACATTCATTGTGTATTATCTCAGAGAGATTGATGAAAATGCACTTGAACAAGCTCTTAGTGCTGCTATAACATGCACAATATTGGCTGGTGCTGGTCCACAGCGCTCTCGTGTTCTTGCTACATTGTATAAGGTATTGTCTCTTCGCTCATCTTAGTATCCTATGTTTTCACACCTATATTTACCCTATTGCTCCTAGTAGCATCATGTCTTTTCACACCTATTCCGTCCGTTCCAAATTAAGTGACAGAGCTTTGTCTAGATACGGATGTATATACCTATTATCTGTATCTAGACAAAGCTGCCTCAATTAATTTGGAACAGAGCCACGGAGGCAGTATTTTATTTACCCTATTGCCCCTTGTACCCAGTATCCTGAGTATCATTAGTTGCTATAATAACTTAGTAACCTCATGATCGTCCTAGTTCTCTCTCTTGATCATGTGTTTGCCAATTGGAAACAACCAAAGAAATGCAGCTTTCTGGAGCTGCACCACTTCTTAAAAGTTTTAGACTGACTGGTTTAAGTTGCCAACTTAGTTCTGTATTTTTTTTGGTAGATGACAAATTTTAATTTGCCACTCATCATTCATAGTCCCTCGTAATTATGAGAACGAATAATGGAACGTGAAATAAATCATATCATCCTGTTCTCTGAAATTATGCAGTTTGTTACTAGTTACGTTGACCAATGGGGGAATGTTCCTCCCTTGGCTATACGTTGTTAGGATGAGACTCTCCAGCGAATTACCACTACGGATGATAACCCGTTTAGTCCGCCCCTCCAGTGAATTACCGCTGCGGAGGAGATTCGAACCCGGGTGGGCTGGCTGCGCACTCGCAAGCCTTGCCACGGAGCTAGCACTCAGTTCTGAGTTTGTTACTAATTACTAATTTACTAATAACATAATCCTTTGAACCATTTATATTGGTTTGCTATTTTTGTAAATCTTTCATAACACAATTTTAACCCTCTTATGGCAATCAATCTATACATCTTATTATTGCCTTTCTCTGAGCCATCATCTTTATTCTATCCGAATGATTTCTTTGGTCTTTTGGCTATGTTGCCTAGAACCAACACTTTGGTACTGTTATAGTTATCTACAAATGTTTTTGTTTTTCAGAGTTCATCTTATTTTAATGACTCCTAAATTATGACTTATGGCATGATGTTATAATGATTTGCCCCTTTCAGGATGAAAGATGCTCGAAGCTCAAGATATACCCAATACTGCAGAAGGTATTTTATGTCGATATGCTCCCCTGATATAAGTTATCTTCACTGATACCGTCTCTAACTTTTCCAAACATTCAGGTTTTTCTCGAAAGGATTTTGAGGAAACCAGAAATTGATGCATTTGCAGAGGAGCTGAAGCCGCATCAAGTAAGAACCTTCAATCATATCTACCTCTTTCCAGATAAGTTGTCATTTATGGTATTCATGATTGGAGTTTTCGACTGTTCAACAGAAAGCTCTTCTGCCAGACAAGTCTACTGTGCTTGACCGGGCGATGATTGAACATAATCTCCTTGCTGCCAGCAAACTTTACACCAATATCAGGTTAGTATTCACGGATAGTTTGTACATACATCATGGTTGATTGATCTAACTCATCAAACTATTTCTGCAGCTTTGATGAGCTTGGAACATTGTTAGGCATTGACCCTAGGAAGGTAATATTCTTTGCTCATGTTTTGCTTCTTTCATTTCCCTGAACTCTGCCAGCAGCCTCGACTGCCTACTATGTTTTGCCCATGACTTGTAAAAGGAAACTTAACTTCTCTGTAAAGCATAAATGGAGTACATTAAATTCATACAACATGGAAACATAGATCAGGGTCAGCTCTTTGTTTGTATTTGGCTCCTACTGAAATGCAAATATCATGCATAAAGTTCTGAACTTAATATAGGATATTATGTAGCCATTAAAATTTTGAGCCACTACTTACTGTTGACTTCTATACTGGCAGGCTGAGAAGATAGCATCTCGAATGATCTGTGAAGATAGAATGCGGGGGTCAATTGATCAGGTCATTATTATTTGCTATCAATTAAATCATGTAATTCTGGAACATATTTTCTCAACTTCTTCGTGATGTCAACCTGAGATCCATTCCTACATCTTTGTTCACAGGTTGAAGCTGTGATACACTTTGAAGATGACACTGAAGGGCTGCAGCAGTGGGACCAGCAGGTTAGTTTAGCAGCGAACTGCTTCTTGGTTTTAGCATGTTTTTCTTTCTGTTTTCATAGCGATAAACTAGCATTTGCACTGTTGCATACTTGCACTTACCCACATGCTCTGGCAACAATTTGTTTCCACAAGCGCCTGCTATGTAATACAACAACCACTATCTAGAAAATTGATCCCCCGATTTCTGAACATGCTTTGCATGCACTTTGACACCTGCAGATTGCTGGACTGTGCCAAGCGCTGAACGACATCCTTGACAGCATGTCGAGCAAGGGGATCGCTATACCTGTCTGAGGGGTTTTATCCATCCAATTGCTGAAATGGTACCTGCGCCAACACTGATCAACTTCCTGGATTAACGTGCTGTACAGATGTTTTGCTGTTGGAAGTACTGTCACCCTTTTGGAACCAATTCTGCTATGCAATGATCTGATGTGAAATTTGGGTTGAAAATGCTGCACGAGTTATGTGCTCTGGTGTTACTTTGGTACAATAGGTTTCACTAGCGTTGCTGGAGGAAATTAGTGCTGTAGCACTCGGCAAGTAGTCCGTACTTTAGCATGCTTGATTAATATCATGATATGCTGTTCTTCATCTGTTGATGCGTCGTTCTTACCTATCTTTGGCTGTTTTACTCCTTAAATATGCTTATCAAGCTCTTCGTGTCCAACTGATTTCTGTAACTGTGGACTAGCCCTGACTAAACGTGCATATCCAATGCTCTTGTGCTCGCTCTCCTACATCTGCTACACCCCAGATGTAGGGCTGGCTGGCCTCTCCCCTCCTCTCCAGCAGCAGCCGGTGCTGAGCCGCAGGGTGAGGGTCTAGTAGTCTAGGTCTAGGTGTTGGCTCTATGCCAGAAGCTGCTTGCGAGTCGCCGGTGCTTCCTGGTTGCATCAGGTAACCTCTCCTTTGTGGTGCTTCAGTATTGAAGCTGGATGTGGGTTAGTGCTGCACCGTCGGCATATCCGTCAATAAGCCCATGTTGGAGGGAAATGCACTTTGGCTCATAGGAGCATATGCTCCCATTATGTGAATCCACATTTCAAAGTGTCAAAAAATTCTAAACTAAATTTTTACATGTACATCTAGACATTTTATATTGGTACACAAGTTTTCAAAAAAACTAAAAATAATTGTGGCTCCTGTAAAAAAGACAAGTTTTGATGCTATAACACGACTACGTACAGGATATTTTTTTGTCTTTTTTATACACGCCATATAAAATGTTATTTCTCCACGAAAATTTGTGCACTAACATAGAATGTCAAGATGTACACCAACAAATTTATATCAGAATTTTTTAACATTTTTAAAATTGTTTTTTAATTATTTTATATAATGAGAGCATTTGCTCCTATGAGCCAAATTGCCACCTCCCATGTTGGACCTCTTTTTTCTCTTCTCGCCAGCCATCGTGGGGGGCGGGTTGTGGTGGGCAAGGGCGCTACATCGAGTTGTGCTGCAATGCGGCCAGTATCTGTAGCTGCTGTCTTTGGGAGTTCTTTAGTGGAGAACACACGACGATGACACACGTCTTGCCTCGCTTCTCATGGCCGGTTGACGGCCACTTTGGAGTCTCGCGAAGGTTCCACATGGACGCTACCTCAGGTGGTGCGACCTTGGCGAGGTGATGACATCGTTGCTTTGGCTGCCGAGTTATTGTGGCGCTGTGGACCTGTTTGTATTTCTTTCTTTCGTTCTGTATTGTTAAGTAACATACATCCACCGCTCAATATAAGCAGCTTCTAGACGTCAGAATGTACAGATGAACACTACAACCCCTTAGCTTCGCAGTTTGTGGTCTTTAAGCTGTCTCCATGTTAAAGTAAACACAAAAAATACATGAGGTAAAACATGGTCGTTAAAATCCGACCTCAGTAAATGTAGAAACTGAAGGCCTGAATTTTTTTTCTCTTCACGTGTCAGCAATCCCAAATCCATTTTGTTTCCTTGGTCATCCATCAAACCGTGACAGAAGAGAAAAACAATAATTGCGAATCGTTTTTGAATGGAATAAATTCGATATATGCAGCAACATTCGCCTCACCCATATTTTTTCTGCACCTCAAGGCGCTGCTGATAGGAGGAAGAAAAGATCAATTGTTAGGAGAAAAAAAAATGGTGGTCTGCTATGGAAGGACCCTGTGCCAGAGCGGGCCCATGTTGCAGCGGCCTGTTATCCTTCCACCGTTGGAAGCGGGCAGTGAACGCTGCTCTGTGAAACCAGCCTCACGCAGTGCCTGCCACTTCAGGGACAGAGAGGCCAAGGCCTTCGCCTTAACCACTCGGCCCACTTCGCAACTTGGAACGGGCAAGCCAGCGTCTTACAGCATAGGCCCAGGCCCAGAGTCCGCACCAAACATCCGCACCACCCTAATGCCCCCACATGGGTCACAGGCTCTCGTGACTGAGCTCGGCGTACATTCTGCTCCAGCCGGGTATTTAAGCTGGTTGTTTTGTTTCTGAAGTTTCGAGGTGGGACTAAAGAGTGGAGCGGCTGTGCGGTGCTAGCGAATGCAGAACAGGAGGAAAAAAGAGAAGACGGCACTGGGCCAAAAGGGAACGGGCCTGTAGTGCTTCTTGCTACTGCCCAGTCCAGCACATCTTCTGAATCCTGAAAGAGCTCATGGACTCTTGTTGATGGCGACGACCCAATTGCCTTGCGTCCAGGTCCAGCAAACAGTTCTTTATTTACGAAAACGCACTAATGCAGAAGCTCTTCTATGAACCAGCTACAGCACCACACAGACACAGTGGCAGACCATACAAAACTGCAAACACAGCTGACAAGAACAGAAACGACACGATTAAGCTCGCTATCAGGAGAGCGAGGCCACCATTATTCGTACTATTACTACTCAGGGAAGCTCACAGCGGAATTGCAGAAAGCATGCAATGCGATCCAGGGGGAATTCAGCAGTCGATCTTCAGGCGCTGTAGAACACGGCGCCCTTGCGAACACGGTAGCGTTTCTTCAGGTTCTTGGCCGAATCTCCTCCCCAGTCGCCTTCCTCCCCCTCTTCCGGCGGCTCGTCACCTCTGCCACGACCTCCTGTTTCCTCCTCCTTCTCTCTTGGTGGTTCGTCTCCTCCTCCGCCTTGTCCACCGCCGCCTTCTTCCTCCTCTCTCCTGCGCCTTTCTTCCTCCTCCTGCTCTCTCCTTGCCGCTTCTTCCTCCTCCTCGCGCCTCCTCTGCTCTTCCTCCTCCCTCTGCTTTCGTTCTTTCTCCTCTCGCCGCGCCTTCTCTTCCTCCTCCCGCTCCTTCTCCTCTCTCCTTGCTTCTTCCTCCTCTCTCTGCTTCCTTTCCTTCTCCTCTTTCCTCGCCCTCTCTTCCTCCTCCCTCTGCTTCCGTTCCTTCTCCTCTTTCCTCGCCCTCTCTTCCTCCTCCTCCCGTCTCCTCTGCTCCTCCTCCTCCCTCTGCCTCCTCTCCTCCTCCTCTTTCCTCCTCCGTTCTTCCTCGTCGTCGCCACCACCCTTCCCGTGCCCACCCTCCTGCTCCTCCTGCTCCGCCTTCCTCTCCAGCTCCTCCGCGCACGAGATGCACGCCATGATGGTCGAGCCCGTCTGCGCCGACAGCAGCTTCTCCACGGCGGTGGAGTTCTTCTGCCCCAGCGCCAGCGCCAGGATCTCCTTGCCGATCACCTGCAGCACCGACTGCCTCCCGGCCAGGAACTGCGGGTGGTTCTGCCCCATGTGGGTGCTGAACCCGACGAACACGAACGACCCGTTGTTGAACGACATCTGCGCCATCGGGTGGAACCTCGGCACCACGAACACGTCGCCTTCCTTCACCCGGAACACCGAGTTCTTGCACTGCTCGTGGTGGTTTCTCTCGCCTTCTCGGCCACCCCTGCCGCCCTGCTCGTGGTGGCCGGTGTCGCCTCCGGTGCTCGACGGGCTGCTCGGGCATACCGTCTGCACGACCCCTGATCCGTGTGTTACGATGGCGATCTCCGTCGCTTTCGGGTTCCAGTGAGGCCCCATCATGGATCCCTGCAAATCGGACAGTTCAGACTTCAGACACTACAGTCCTATCAACAGAACTACTGAATGCAACAGCGAGCGAGGCACTCACCGTGGTCAGGTTCACCATGAACATGCCAATATCCGACCCCCTCAGGTTCTGGAGATCTTTGTTGGTCATGGTTTTGCTCCACCCGAAGCAGTTCTCCACGTCCGGCTTGCCCGAGTAGAAGTTGAATGTCTTGGACTTCTCCTTCTTGCCCTTCTGCTTCTTCTCTTTCTTCTTCTTCTTGTTCACTGGATCACCGATTCCCCACAGCGCATCCAAGATTTGTTCCGTCCAATTCGACTCCCTTTCCTGCTTCTTCTCTTGATCTGGGTTGTACGGTATGATCGACGGTGGGCTCTCCGCCGATTTGATCGCCTTCACAACGTCAGGGGAAACCCCAAATCCCAGACGGAGAATTTGGGCCTCAAATCCTTTCAGTAGATTACTGACGCTCGTGTATGCTTCCGACGTCGGATGCTGAAATGTTTGGTACTCGTCAGTATCGATCACCAAAATAATAATTACAGACACCAAACACAGAAACCGATTTGACTTGTACGTACCGAGGGATCATCAGAGCCGATGGCGTTGCTACTGAAGATGGCGTAGATCCGAAGGCGCTCTCTGGTGGCGTTTGGGTAGCTGTGGATGTACAAGATGCTGCCCTGCTCCAAGTTGTACACGTCTCCTCGCTCCACTTCCAGCGAGCTTGATTCGCTGGCCCCTTCTTGGATGTAAGTCACATTACCCCTCCCTGCCCACCAAAAATCATTCAGATAAAACGAGTACTAGCATTACATCGAATACAAGTATAAGTATGAACTGTCAATCTCCAAAAAGAAAAAGAAATGTATGCAGTGCTGCTGCGTACCGCTGTGCACGTAGAAGACCATGTCGGCGTGCAGCTGCACGGGGAGGAACAGGGCGCCGGGATCCATGGTGATGAACTGCAGCCGGTACACCGTGCCCGCCGCGTCCACGACATCGGCGGCCGTGACGGTGCCGGCCTCGCTCGCCGCGACCACCCTCCGCTTCTCCTTCTGCACGACCTGGCCGCCCACCGCACCGCCGGCCTTCCATTGCTGCTTGTCCGCCGACGCCCACGCCGCGGCTGACACGGCCAGGAACAGGATGAGCCACCGAGCCGTCGCCACCGCCATGATTGGAAGTCTTTGTTTTCTCTTTCGCCCTGACCTCACGCGGTCTCTGAATTGAACGGGAGGGTTCGAGGTCTCATATGTAGACGACGGAGGCTAAAGCTGGTGAAGTGGCGATGCGTGGCGTGAGACCTGAGCTACGTGGGAGGCCGTAGCGTGCATGGGCGCAACGTGCCCCTGATCACGACGAAGGGGGTGGGTGGCCCGATGAGGTGAGGACTCGAGGCGGTGCTGAGGTCCGCGATATGTCTTACCCTAGCCACTTGGCCCGCGCGTGGCGCAGTGAGGTGACTGTGAGCAGCGCGATCTAAATCCTCTGCCGCCGACGCCAGATGTACCGCAATACACGCCTCCGCTCCGCTGGGTTAGACCCAATACAAATCGTAGAACCTAAAAATTATACCATTATAAAATATGACATCCGAGCTTTCGAATGATATGTGTTTTTTAATATATAATTTATATTATGTTGATTAAATTGACAATCTAGAAATATATGTAGGCCTCACACACTGGGTTAGAGGTAGTACTACCTACCTCAGTTCACTTTTTATTAAATTTAAATTTAATGTAGAACAATTTTGTACTAAACTTTTTTTTTGAGCAAAGACTGGCCTCGAAAGGCCTAGAAGCTGTATTTATAAGCGGTGGGCACACAATAACAAAGATGCCCTATTACAACTCTTGCCCTAGAAAACCTAGTATCTGAAGATAAGGCATCAAAATTTACACAAAGAAACCCAACAGAAAACTTAGAAAATTAATCAGGTGCCTCGGTACCATCTCCACCGCTCGCCGGCGACCTCAAGGTACGAACCGTGCCGAGATCCGAGGGGAAGTTGCTCGGGATGCTCAAGAACCAAAATCGCCGGCGACCTCAAGAACCAAAATCGCCGGCAATCACGACGCCTCCGGGGACGAGCCACTTGGGGGCAAAGCAACGACGATCTCCTGCACATGGTTGATGAAGGCCTACACATGGAGGTTGAACTCCTGGACGAGGGCCACCAATCGGCCATAGAATTCAGGGGCAATGCAAAGCAGCCAACATGTGTCCCTTGGTGGTGAACTCTCCAAAGAGTACGCCGTAGCGACGACACGACACGAACATCCACAACTTATACATAGCACTACTTGGGCGATTTATTGTAGCCTTAGTACCGAGAGCCACAATACGGAAAACCTTCCAGAGACGCCGCCGCCGCGAATCCCATCTCGGGGGATTCAGGAGATCGCCTCCGGCACCCTGCCGGAGAGGGGAATCATCTCCCGGAGGACTCTTCATCGCCATGATCGCTCCGGAGTGATGAGTGAGTAGTTCACCCCTGGACTATGGGTCCATAGCAGTAGCTAGATGGTCGTCTTCTCCTTATGTGCTTCATTGTCGGATCTTGTGAGCTGCCTAACATGATGAAGATCATCTATCTGTAATACTATATGTTGTGTTTGTCGGGATCCGATGGATAGAGAATACTATGTTATGGTGA
>NC_061510.1:62600610-62611110 GCF_022539505.1 Lolium rigidum | reverse complement strand
CTTGGGCTCCCGAATCTTCTTATTCTTCGGGTAGTGGGCCTTCAGTAAACCCCGGGTACTATCTTCGGCAGGCCCATTTGGGATGCCTATGTCAATGGGTCCATAGCAGTAGCTAGATGGTCGTCTTCTCCTTATGTGCTTCATTGTCGGATCTTGTGAGCTGCCTAACATGATCAAGATCATCTATCTGTAATACTATATGTTGTGTTTGTCGGGATCCGATGGATAGAGAATACTATGTTATGGTGATTATCAATCTATTATTTATGTGTTGTTTATGATCTTGCATGCTCTCCGTTATTAGTAGAGGCTGCGGCCAAGTTTTTGCTCTTAACTCCAAGAGGGAGTATTTATGCTCGATAGTGGGTTCATGCCTCCATTGATATCTCGGGACGAGTGACGGAAAGTTCTAAGGTTGTGGATGTGTCGTTGCCACTAGGGATAAAACATTGATGCTATGTCTAAGGATGTAGTTGTTGATTACATTACGCACCATACTTAATGCAATTGTCTATTGCTTGCAACTTAATACCGGAAGGGGTTCGGATGATAACTCTGAAGGTGGACTTTTTAGGCATAGATGCATGCCTGGATGGCGGTCTATGTACTTTGTCGTAATGCCCAATTAAATCTCACTATATTTATCATATCATGTATATGCATTGTTATGCCCTTTTCTATTTGTCAATTGCCCGACTGTAATTTGTTCACCCAACATGCTTTTATCTTATGGGAGAGACACCTCTAGTGAACTATGGACCCCGGTCCTATTCTTTACATCGCATACAATCTACTGCAATAATTGTTTTACTGTTTTCTTCGCAAACAATCATCTTCCACACAATACGGTTAATCCTTTGTTACAGCAAGCCGGTGAGATTGACAACCTCACTGTTTCGTTGGGGCAAAGTACTTTGGTTGTGTTGTGCAGGTTCCACGTTGGCGCCGGAATCCCTGGTGTTGCGCCGCATCACATTTCGCCACCATCAACCTTCAACGTGCTTCTTGGCTCCTCCTGGTTCGATTAAACCTTGCCACTGTGCGCATCATACCTTCCTCTTGGGGTTCCCAACGGACGTGTACATCTACGCGCATCAATATACTAGGACTAACTTTCTTATTGTATCATGCTTGTTGCCGGTCTGGAATAATTCGCCTTCGCAAATGAGCGGCGGTGGGCGACGTTCGGTGGTGATGTTCCTGATGGTCTTGGTCGACTGTCAGCGCCACATCGGGAGCGAGCCTTTGACATCTCCTTCAATAAGCTCCCCAGAGTCCCTATTTTGGATGGTTTTCCTTTCTTCTTCCTCTGCAGTAAAGTTTGAAGATCTCAAGAAAGGAGGCATGAAATTCTAGATCATCTTAGTGCTTTTTCGTGGTGGTTCTTACAGAAGGCTTTGACACCTGCATATCTTGTGGTTGTTGGCCGGTCTTCTCCAAGTTGCTGCCGAATCAACTAACCGAAGGGCGGTCTTCTCCGAGCATATTCTCACCAGATCTAATTGCAAGGCGCCGCTCTCCAAGGGGTCTTCCTTGTGGCGATGGATGGGCGGTCCTTGCTGCTCCAGTGACTGTTCTGGCCGAAAGGTGGCCAATGGTGGCTTAGGTGATATCCGACCACGTTTTCAACCTCCAGGCATCATGCCTTTGTGGAGGCCCTGCTTCTTGAATGCCAGGGCAGTGTGGCATGGCATTCTTGCCGCCCCAAGTGGCTCTGTCCCTGACAATGATGAGGTGGTTCCAGAGCATGACGAAGGACCTAATCGTGTTTCTGCCTCCATGTTGGAGGTCCTTTCTGCATATGTCCAACCCCCTGTTTGTAATTTCCTTTATATGTTGGGTCCTCTTGTAATTCACTCTATACTACTGTTTCGTAATTAATATAGCGTTAGGGTCCTCTTGTAATATAGCTTTATACTCTACCATCAGTTTTTGTTCGTTTTCTCTTTATTCTATGATAATCCTTCTTTTTTCAGCATTTTTCTTTTCTGTAGCACTCCTCTTAGGATTGATTGGTCACTTTGAAGATGTAGACTTGATTTCAAGACGAGCCAAAGGTGGCATTCTCATGTTAATTGAGCAATCAATACTTTTTTAGCTTGATTTCCTTAGATATGCACTACATTTATTTTATTTGCGTTTCTTCTGGTCAGAAACGTGTTACCTTTGTTGGTGGGGAGAACTACCTTACTGAAGAACAATAGTGTTGTTCATAAATAAGAGTAGGCATGGAGAGCTTTTTTAGGGGACTCTCTTCTTCCCTTTTCTTGGCCTATTCTGGTTCCATTTTTTCTCTCTAGGCCTGAGATTTATACTCTGCCATCACTCTTTGTTCGTTTTCTCTTTCTTCTCTGATAATCTTTCTTTTCTCGGCATTTTTCTTTTTCTGCAGCACTCCTCTTAGGATCGATTGGTCATCACTAGATTTCAAGACGAGTCAAAGATGACATTCTCATGTTAATTTGGTAAGCAATACTTTTTTAGGTTGATTTTCTTAGATATGCACCGCATTTGTTTTATTTATGTTTCTTGTTGTAAGAAACGTGTTACCTTTGTTAGATAAATATGGAGAGATGGAATTGTATTTTCAGTATGTGCATCTTACATTATTATACCATTTAGACTTGATCGACATCCTCATTTAAATATGAAAATAATGCCTATTTGTTTTAATATGTCACCATAGCAATGTACTGGCTTTGTACTAGTACGTACAAATGGCTGCGACTTTAGATCTTCGGCTTACCATGTTTTCGTGCGTTGTGGCTTTACTTTTTTTGCATGAATGTGGGATCATATAGTATAGGTTTTCAATTGAGATACTAAAAATACCATGGCACATATCACGATATGAGTAAGATATACTACCATCTTTAGATACCATTACGATATCGATTGACAGAAGTAGCATCGTAAGATCGTCGAGAAACCGGTAGCCTTCTGAACAACAACACCCTTATTTCTGTTTCCCGTTGCTCGGATTAGCAGTGTTTCACGAACAACCTCTAAATGAGTTCTTACAGCAAAGCGACGCACCAGGACAAACTGGTATAACTTAAACCATACCTATTACAGTTCTTATTTCGGACCTTAGGACAAACTGGACCAAAATTTTAGTGGAGCCTGGGCAAGAGGTGAGTGTAGCTAAGCTTAATCCTCCTCTGGGCGTTAGCACGGATGAATGACCTCCTCAACGGTCCGATCTGCGAACACGTTCAGTCCCACTTGGTAGCCCGAAGGAGAATTGTTTGTTCTGTACACAAACCTTGCCCTCTTCTTGAATATCTCGAACCGCCGGTGCAGCTCAGCACCTTCACGGGGTATGCCATAATACTTGCGCCAGAACTTATACATGGCCCATAGTGTTTCATCTGACTTGAGGCTTTCCTCAGTAACAGTGAGAACACGATCAGCTTCTTCTGTCGTGGGACCACCAATCACTGGCTGGGCTATCTCGAACTTGAACATCTTGAACCCCTGACCTACGGGAGGCGGCAAATTAATATCTGTCACTTTTTCAGTATGCATAGATAGTTACAGTTTTATTTGTGATGTGCACATTAAAATTACGAGTGAAATACACCACTTGTCCATAAACTCCGAGCAAACAAACACTTGATGTTTACAAACTGAAGAACCGCACGCATACCTGGAAAATCGGTTAACTGATACAGTTTGGTCCAAGAAAAAAAACTTTGGCTAGGAAGATAATATTGACACAAGGGAAATGGGCTAGACTGCTCCTCTAGCTCCAAGTGCAGCTGCTAGATACTATCTTGCCTTACATAAATGCGAGATACATAGATCCAATTCTTGATTTACTAACTGTTTCTTCAATGTGTAGGCTGGCTTGCCCTCTTCGATTTAGTTTGATGTTTCTGACTGTATGGAGTTGCAGCAATTAAGTAGCTAGAGGTGGACGTGCTGTTCTTCAAGGTACTTGTGAATTTGAAGCAAACATTACCTATTTCTCTGTCAAATGAAGTATGAGTTGTTTTACTGCTAACACACACAAAAAAGCTGCCTTGTTTACCAATGCTTCACCGTGGGCTTACTGTTAGCCTTAGTACCCCTTTGTTTGGGATTAAATTCTTGATTCTTGGATTCTAGCTATTGTAGAATTAGAATCTGAAACAAACAGCCCTCGACAATACCCAGATTGTCCAGAACTGATTCCTCCTTTATATAGGTAGAGGAGTCTAATGTGTCTAGACAAAGTTGCGACATATATTTTTTAGAACTAAAGGGGTAAAGGAATCACTGTCTCATTCATTGTTGGCAAACTTTGAAGCACATGTAAGAAGCACTTTATCTAGACGATTTTAGAAAGATCGAGTTACTTGGTTAAGTTTTTATGTGTTGATCACATTTTTATGAATCTTATGTTGCCACATTATACTTCCGCAACAACACGTGGGGTATCATCTAGTATATATAAATGAGACGTACAGAGATCTAATTAATTGTTGATTTACTAAATGTTTCTTCAATGTGAAGGTTGGCTTGCCCTCTTCGATTTAGTATTTAGTTTGATGTTTCTGATTGTATGAAGTTGCAGCAATTAAGTAGCTAGAGGTTTATTCGCAAAAAAAAAGTAGCTAAAGGTTAACGGTGCTTTTCCTAAAGGTACTTGTGAATTTGAAGCAAACTAAATTAAGAGCATCTCCCACGCGGATAAAAAATGAGTCATCCCTGAACTCAACGGTCCGACGCAAAGTGACCGATCCATCCGTAAGTACGCATTTCAAGCCTAAATTTAGGCTGCGAAAGTGTCGGTGTCGACATGGCACCGCCTGACTTGATTCCAGACCTACCGGGCACTGACTCATATAAGGATTTTTTTTCATTAATATTGGTGGGCCAAAAAGACCATCCTTATAGATAAACTACGATGGTGGTATCTACTTGCCATCAAGTGTCCTACTATGGCCGGGGTTACTCGCATTTACGCTGCCTACTTGCCGTCGTCGGGCCGGTCCGGCGGCGTCGGAGCTCGTCCGCGAGGCATGAGCTTCGCGCACCCGACGGCCGTTGAGGCGGGGGTAGTAGGCCTCCCGGCGGCGCATGGTCCTCTACGCGGTTGAGCTAGGACCCATGGCAGCGGCTACATCCTTTAGCCGTCGGCGTGCCTGCTCCTTGGACAGAGCGACATCCCAGCGAAATCTCTCCGCCACTGTCTCCATCGCTCTAGTAGCCGCCGTGACCGCCTCCCTTTCGGCCTCGTAGCGGGCCATGTCCCTCGTCACGACCGCCTTTGTGCTGGCCTTGGCCGTGGCCGCCTACTCCATCTCCCGGTTCTCACGGTTCACCCGCAGCGGCTCCCGTTGCCTCGCTACCACCACCTCCTCGCTCATCGCACTGTGAACCACCGCCAGGGTCGACGGGTAGTACGCCCTCCTGATGGCTAGCGCTTCGGTGCGCGCTTGTGCCTCCACCGCCAAGGCCTAACGGCGATCGGTGTCTTGCGGGAGGCTATCAAACGCCACGATCAACGCCCACTACTCGTCCGTCACACCCATGCCCTCGTCGTGACCGAAGTCAGCGAGGTACATGTCATTGTTGTCGTCCTCACTGAGGTCAAGGAAGACGGCGTTCGTGGGCTGGGCTAGCGGCAGCGGTATCCCTACCCCCGGGACGCGCATGGCTTCCTTCGACTCCGCAGTTGCACCATCGCTTCGGCGAGCATGGCATTGACCGCCACCAGCTCCGCCTGGATGTCGGCATGGGTCAGCGACGGCGGCTGGAGGTGGAGCGACTCGAGGAACGCTCGCTCCTACTCCTTGGTGACGGCCACGCGCGCCTCCGCCTCGAACGTGACGTAGAGCTCGTCCTCGCGGGCGTAGGTGGCAGTCTGCTCCACTTCGAACATGCCACGCAAGTCGAGCTCCGCTCTGTCCAGATCATCCGGATAGCGGGTGCGGCCCATCGCAGAAACGAGGCTCTAGGTGCAGTCATTGTCGGCCATGGATTGTAGATGGGGTCTGCCCTTGTCAGCCGGCAACGCCGTCCATTTATATAGGCACCGCAGGGCGGGAATCGCCGTTTGGTTTGACCGCTGTTTCGCGCGCAACCGTTCGGCCGCGCGCGGGAATCAACAGCCCTCGCACGGTAACCGGCAACCACCGGTGGCGGGGCTCAACGGATGTTAATGGCCATTAGCGAGATTGACGGCATTAAAAAATATGCCGGGCCACTGCCAGCTACCCTCGACGAAACGGACACGCGGGCCTATTCAGTTGATTTTCTTGCGGCGGGCCAACCCAAAAGGACGCAAATAGTCACTTTAGGTGACCATAATGCGTCGGGCCGCTGGAGATGCCCTAATGTTATATACCATACTTGGATCCATATCTCTATGTTATTTAGCAATCTGAAGGTACATCGTGCAATGCCACTCTTATGTTTTGGTGTGCTTCCATATAAATAATAATTGGATAATCTTATAGGTAGATCTACTCTTTTTACCCTTGAAGAACACCTTTCATTATTTTGTGGCTTTATATTGAGAGGGCAACATTCAAGTGATGTAGATGTATTTTGCATAAAGGTTTTTGTTGGGCATATGAAAGTAGTGCAATTAGAAATAGAGGTCTATTGTTTGTAGAGTACTCTTCTAGGTAGTTGTAGAGATTGTTTTTAATAATACAAATCTTTTCATTTTTCCTGAATGTTCATCATATGAAACATAATTAAATCACGTAGGCTTCAAGCACTAACTTAATTTGCTGATATTCATCTCTATTTCTTTGTTATCTTATAGCTCCATAGAATTAAACTTGTTACTAACCAATCTACAAGTAAAAGCAGAAGGCTCACAACTATTTTATGCCAATTGTGTTACTTTTTGGTACCTTCTTCCGTTATGTGCAATTCATTTCAAATTCAGTTTCCTGTCAATGAGTATGAGTTGTTTGACTGCTAACACTATACAAAAAAAAAAGAGCTGCCTTGTTTACCAATCCTTCGTTGTGTTGCAGTATTTCCTAGCATAAGCACATCGCCGATAAGGTGTCGGAGTCAGAGAAAGAAGGTGGCCGTAAGACTGGCAGGTAAAAACTAAAAACGCAAGCGCTCCGCTGTTAGTAATAAAGCAAAACATTGGTAGGCTTGTTAGGTAGTGGTGATTAGAACAAACCGGAAAGAGTTGGGCCCAATCCCTGCATGCTTATTCAAGTAGATCTGTCGAACATGAGAAATCATTTTCGTTTCGGAATTCGGTAGCATCCAGATCCAACGAAGGAGAACTCAGTCTAAGGGTGCGGCGCATCCAAAGCTATGAGAATGGGGGTTACCTTTGGGGGCGAGGTCGCTGAACATGCGGCGGCTACTCAGAGGGAGACACGAGGAGACGGGGCGGCTGCAACCTCCAACGCCCGCCGGAGAGGCGCGACATGCGACGGCTGCCCGCGCGAGCTTGGACGCGATGGAAGCCATGACCTGGGTCGAAGGAGACTAGGGCATGTACAACCCTAGCTAGACTCGTTTTTGTTTTGAACTGTACAACCCTAGAGGCCTAGACTCTTAGATAGGCGCAACGCTACCGGCCGAGCAGATCAGTAAATGACAGGGTTCCAGTACATGTACGTGTACGCTTGAAGTACGGATAAATACGTAGCTGGTTGATCGATCGTCTTTGCATATGGTAAATACGGCCTACGTGTTTAGCCCGTCACGTGTCGATCGACAAGCCGAAGAGCATGTCCACCCATCGGGCCGTGCCAGGGCAGCAGGATTCAATAATCAGAAGAGCACCCGCTGAACGACCCCCGGATTTCTCGGTAGAAATCGCGTATGCGGCAGGGCCGGCCGAGCAGATAAGCTCGTGGCACGCAAGAAATGGAGAAGATCACATCCTCGCAAAAAAAAAGAGGAGAAGATCACCAGAAATTTAATTCGGCTTCCGGCACATATGCTTCCTCTAGCAAAAACCATGTTTCGAAGTCTCGAAAAATTTTTAATAAAAAATTCTACACGTGCATCTCCATAATATATATGTGTTCGTCAAGTTTCGCAAAAACGATAGATTTATGGTCTATATAAAAAAGAGAAACTTATCTTGTGAAAACTTTGTTCTTAGCACCAATTTTTTTTATTTTTACACACGCCAAGTCGTTTTTGCATAAAACGATTTTGTAGGCATAGCAGGCGAAAATGTTTGTGCGAATTTTTTATTTTTATTTTTTAAATATTTTAAATATATCTGTGATATATTTTAAAATAAACGGAGTATATACTCCTCCCCAAAACACCACTCTCGAAGATCACAAGGTTCAAAACTGTTGTGGGTCGCTATCAAGGTGGACTCCTCTGCCTATAAAGGAGACCCCCAAAAGAAGAATTAACCACAACACACCTGACCTGAGGTAGAAGAAGGATCACGCGGCCGGAGGCAAACCTCTCGCACCTAGAGATCGAGACGGACGCAGAACTCACACCCAAGGTGGAGGCAGAGCTCTCAGCACACACAACTAGTCCATTTGCCAACTCCATGCATCCACCCATCAAATACACGCACTAGGCTCCATTCCAAAACACCATATGTTAGGAATATGCCTTAGATGTAATTCCTAATATATTTATAAAGATATTAGTAAGTTGTCCTTGTATGAACATCTGATATGCATCATTGAATTTGTGATTCGATTGTGGAACGGTGTATTTATTTTGTTCGTACTAGATTGTCCTTAGTCATCGAAGTTATGACGGACACACAACTTAAACTAATGTGTATGTCGGCCGATGACTCGGTTCCACTTGTCATGGGCGTGGTGATGCTATTCTGACTTACGCGGATTCATTTAAAAAGTTTAGCATGAGTCAGAGACCCATATTCCGACTTATATGTCTCAATCAGTGTAATCTTTAGACATGAGTTTGTCGCATGATCTGAGTTGTGGATAAACCGGATTAGGTTCTATCAAACGTTGTTTCGTAACATAACAATTATAAAGGCAGAGTTCAGGCCGGCTAAGAAGCAAGCTGCGGGACATAGATAACCAAGATGGGATTTTGCCCCTCTAACTAGAGAGATATTCTCTGGGCCGTCTCAAGTGATATGATTCGGAAAATATGTCCATGCACGACTCGGTTAAGTGTTAACCGATGCGATCGACTAAGTATTAGTCGAGTGAAATACATATCACAGGTCGAGAAGAGAGTTGAGCTATTAAAGAGATGACGATAATTTGCCTATAGCTCGACAAGGTATATCGTGAGGCAAAAAGAGACTCAGACGTAAGTCGCATTGGAAAGGCATGTCGTCATGACACTACGGGACTTGGGAATCGGCACGTTCTGCAAGGAGCCGCTACCAACTGATCGATTAAGAGTGAGACTCCAATCGTGTCCAAGTCGCCATAGGCCTGCAGGGTCACACACTTAAGAGCGGGAGCAAGTGGTTTGGGTTGGACCCGAATCGGACGCGCACTGAATCAGTGAGTTGGACTCGCTGTGATTAGAGTAAGTGAAATAGTGGCTCGACCGAAATCGTTGATTAACCCCACTGTCACTCCACAAGTGTTGTGGAGCGAGGGCCCACTATCACCCTCTATATAAGTGAGGCGTAGGCTGCCCAGAGGGCACACAGTTAGACCAATCCATGCGTTGGAACCCTAGCCCATTCAGTCCAAATGCCGGAATGGATCTACCAGTCCACTGTCGACGCTCCTCCTCGTACGCGTGGATACCGGCAGAGGCGATGTACGTTCAGCGCTTCGATGATCGCGGGATTGGATAGGATCGGATCATGGGACGATCATTGAGTTTTCGCACCTGCGTGTCTAGTGGTAATCTTCGTGGCCTTCTACCTCCGCTAGATCTTTGGAGTTCCGCATAAGTTTATTTTTTATTTATCACCTCGCGGCCCAACACCATACACAAACTCATCTACTTGGAGAAAGGAGCCAAGGAAGCGATGTGCCAATGGAGGAGAGGTGGTTGGCCCCTAATGGTGAGCATCATGGTTGAATCTCTCTCTTTATCTCTCCCTCTACAACATGCACATGCATATCACCGGGTGACATAGGCATCCCAAATGGGCCTGCCGAAGATAGTACCCGGAGTTTACTGAAGGCCCACTACCCGAAGAATAAGAAGATTCGAGAGTCCAAGATATATTAAGGAAAGCTAGAGTTGTAATAGGAAGAGTTATTTGTAATCCGGCGGGATGAGTTAGAAACCGTCCCGGACTCTGTAACTTGTACAAAACGAAACCCTCGGCTCCACCTCCTATATAAGGGGGAGTCGAGGGACAAAGAAAGGATCGAATCTACTGTCAACATAACCCTAGTTTTCATAATCGCCGAGTAGTTTTCATAACCCTAGTTCTTAACTTCCTTGTCATTGTTTATGTCTTCTTTGTTGATTTCTATGTACCATTATATTTTTCTCATACCGCCATTTCTTTCTATCCCCCCTTTTTTTAACAGCCTTTTCTTCCTTGTCATCGCCGAGTACTTTTCGCCCAAACCTTTCGACCAGCGTATGCCAGGTTCATGGCAG